>NW_025550246.1:0-19436 GCF_905237065.1 Salmo salar | reverse complement strand
GGAGAGAGGGCTTAGGGAGAGAGAGAGAGAGAGAGTGGGGCTAGGGAGAGAGAGGGAGAGAGGGGTTAGGGAGAGAGGGGTTAGGGAGAGAGAGAGAGAGGTTAGAGAAGAGAGAGAGAGAGAGAGAGTGCTAGGAGAGAGGAGAGCAGGGTTAGGGAGAGAGAAAATAGGAGAGAGGAGCAAGGAGGGAGAGAGCAAGGGCTAGGAGACAAATAATTATAACAGTATATATTATGGCCTATGAGATATTATGACATATGATGACAGATATAACAGGACATCTTACATATATACTGCATTACATGCTTGATGAGATATATACATTATTATTATTTATTATTATAACAGTACATATTTACATATTATAAATATGATATTATAACAGTATTTATTACATGCATTGCACATATATATGCCATATATGCATGATAAACAGGAGAAATAGAGTATTTTATATATGGGCCGTTATGAGAGATATAACAGTGAGTTAATGAGAGATAAAGTGATTGACATATGCGAGGACAGACATAACAGTATATTTTATATATAACAGTATATTTTATTATTATATCATATTATTCTTATTATTAAAAACAGTATTATCTATGTTTGCGCTTCAGTATTATTCCTTCCATATATAAACAGATATTCTTGCATATATAGTAAATAGGAAGAGAGAGTAAATAGTATATTTGAGAGAGACAAAATAGACAGAGATAAAATAGGGATATTTGCAGAGAGAGAGCAAATAGGAGAGTTTGCAGAGCCTGGTTAGGAGAGAGAGTGAATAGAAGAGAGGCCTAGGGAGATTAATATATAAAATAGAGAGGAAATAGGAGAGAGACATATATTATGTTCAGGAGAGAGAGAGAGGAAGAGGGAGAGAGAGAGAGAGGCTAGGAGAGAGGGAGAGAGAGAGGGAGGGTTAGAAGAGAGAGAGAGAGTGGGGTTAGGGAGAGAGAGAGAGTGGGAATAGGGAGAGAGAGAGAGGGTTAGGAGAGAGAGGGCTAGGGAGGAGAGAGAGAGAGAGTGAGAGAGAGAGCAAATAGGAGAGTTTGCAGAGCCTGTTAGGAGAGAGAGTGAATAGAAAGAGAGGCCTAGGGAGATATATATATAAAATAGAGAGGAAATAGGAGAGAGACATA
The DNA here is from genome assembly GCF_905237065.1 of Salmo salar. Taxonomy (NCBI): domain Eukaryota; kingdom Metazoa; phylum Chordata; class Actinopteri; order Salmoniformes; family Salmonidae; genus Salmo; species Salmo salar. The sequence continues at coordinate 18,291 of NW_025550246.1, read as the reverse complement.
TATATGTCAGGAGAGAGAGAGAGGAAGAGGGAGAGAGAGAGAGAGGCTAGGAGAGAGGGAGAGAGAGAGGGAGGGTTAGAGAGAGAGAGAGAGTGGGGTTAGGGAGAGAGAGAGAGTGGGAATAGGGAGAGAGAGAGAGGGTTAGGAAGAGAGAGAGGCTTAGGGAGGAGAGAGAGAGAGAGTGGGGTTAGGGAGAGAGAGAGTGGGCTTAGGAGAGAGAGAGAGAGTGGTTAGGAGAGAAAGGAGAGAGAGAAGAGAGAGAGAGAGTGGCTAGGGAGAGAGAGGAGAGCAAGCTAGAGAGAGAGAGTGGGGGCTAGGGAGAGAGAGAGAGAGAGTGGGGTTAGGAGAGAGAGAGAGAGAGGCTAGGGGAGAGAGAGAGAGAGTGTTTAGGGAGAGAGAGAGTGGGGTTAGAGAGAGAGAGAGGCTTAGGGAGAGAGAGAGAGAGAGGAATAGGGAGAGAGAGAGGCAGAGAGAGAGAGAGAGAGAGAGTGTAAATAGGGAGAGAGAGAGAGAGTGGGGCTAGGAGAGAGAGAGAGAGAGGCCTAGAAGAGAGAGAGACAAATAGGAGAGAGAGAGAGTGAGAGTGGGGCTAGGGAGAGAGAGAGAGAGAGAGTGGGGTTAGGAGAGAGAGAGAGAGAGAGAGGAACTAGGGAGAGAGAGAGAGAGAGGTTAGGGAGAGAGAGAGAGAGAGCAGGAGAGGCTAGAGGGAGTATAGGAGACAGAGTGAGAGGGGTTAGGGAGAGAGAGAGAGAGTGTGGAGAGGGGTTAGGAGAGAGAGAGAAATAGAGAGAGAGTGCTTAGAGAGAGAGAGAGAGGCTAGGGAGAGAGGGAGAGGAGAGAGAGAGAGGGGGGCTAGGAGAGAGAGAGAGGGGTTAGGTAAGAGGAGAGAGAGAGTGGGTTAGGGAGAGAGAGAGCAGAGACAGAGAGAGTGGGGTAGGGGAGAAGGGGACAGAGAGAGTGGGGCTTAGGAGAGAGAGAGAGAGAGAGTGGGTTAGGAGAGAGAGAGAGAGTGGGGCTTAGGAAGAGAGAAGAGATAAATAGGAGAGAGAGAGGAATAGGTAGAGAGAGAGAGGGCTAGGAGAGAGAGGGGTTAGGAAGAGAGAGAGAGAGAGGCTAGGGGAGAGAGAGAGAGGAGAGAGGCTAGGGAGAGAGAGAGAGAGAGAGAGGAAGAGAGAGAGAGAGAGAGAGAGAGGCTAGGGAGAGAGAGAGAGAGTGGGGTTAGGAGAGAGCAGAGAGCAATAGGAGAGAGAGAGAGAGAGAGAGAGGGCTTAGGAGAGAGAGAGAGAGAGAGCAAGAGAGAAGAGAGAGAGGCTAGGGGAGAGAGAGAGAGAGAGTGGGTTTTGGGAGAGAGAGGTTAGGAGAGAGAGAGAGGCTAGGGAGAGAGAGAGAGAGAGGTTTAGGGAGAGAGAGAGAGAGGCTAGGAGAGAGAGGAGAGAGTAATAGGGAGAGAGAGAGAGAGAGAGAGAGGGGCTAGAGAGAGAGAGAGAGAGGGGCTAGGAAGAGAGAGAGAGATGGGCCTGGGGAGAGATATTAGGCTAGGAGAGGGAGAGAGAGAGAGTGGGGGTTAGGAGAGAGAGAGAGAGTGGGGCTAGGAGAGAGAGAGAGAGAGTGGGGGCTAGGGAGAGAGAGAGAGAGAGGCTAGGGAGAGAGAGAGAGGTTAGAGAGAGAGAGAGAGAGAGTGGGGTTAGGGAGAGAGAGAGAGAGAGAGCAATAGGTAGAGAGAGAGAGAGGAATAGAGAGAGAGAGAGAGGAAGAGAGTGGCTAGGAGAGAGAGAGAGTGGGGTTAGGGAGAGAGAGTTAGGAGAGAGGTAGGAGAGAGAGAGAGAGTTGGGTTAGGGAGAGAGAGGAGAGGGAGAGGGAGAGAGAGAGAGAGGCTAGGGAGAGAGACGAGATGGGGCTAGGGAGAGAGAGAGAGAGTGGGTTAGAGAGGAGAGAGAGAGAGAGGAGTTGGGTTAGGGAGAGAGAGAGTGGGGTTAGGGAGAGAGAGAGAGAGAGAGAGAGTGGGTTAGGAGAGAGAGAGAGAAAGTGGGGTTAGGGAGAGAGAGAGAGGAATTGGGGTTAGGGAGAGAGAGAGGGTGGGTCTAGGGAGAGAGAGAGAGAGTAGGGGTTAGGAGAGAGAGAGAGAGAGAGTAAATAGAGAGAGAGAGAGAGAGTGAGAGGCAGAGAGAGAGAGAGAGGGGTTAGGGAGAGAGAAAGAGAGAGAGTGGGTTTGGGAGAGAGAGGTTAGGGAGTGAGTAATAGGAGAGAGAGAGAGAGTGGGGTTAGGGAGAGAGGAGAGAGAGAGAGTGAGGTTAGGGAGAGAGAGCGAGAGAGTGGGGCTAGGAGAGAGAGAGGTTAGGTAGAGAGAGAGAGAGAGAGAGAGTAATAGGAGAGAGAGAGAGTGGTTAGGAAGAGAGAGAGAGAGAGAGTGGGGCTAAGGAGAGAGAGAGTTAGGAGAGAGAGTATAGGGAGAGAGAGAGTGAGGAAGGAATTAGGAGAGAGAGAGTGGATTAGAGAGAAGGGTAAAGTTAAGAGAGAGAGAGAGGTTAGAGAGAGAGAGAGGGGGAGAGTGAGGTTAAAGGAGAGGGAGAGAGAGAGTGGGGTTAGGAGAGAGAGAGAGAGAGAGTGGTTAGAGAGAGATGAGAGAGAGTAGGAAGTTAGGGAGAGAGAGAGAGAGTGAGGTTAAAGGGAGAGAGAAGAGAGAGAGTGGGGTTAGGGAGAGAGAGAGAGAGAGTGTTAAGGGAGAGAGAGAGAGTGGGGTTAGGAAAGAGAGAGAGGGATAGGGAGAGAGAGAGAGGGAATTAGGAGAGGAGAGAGTAGGGTTAGGAGAGAGAGAGAGTGGTTTAGGAGAGAGAGAGAGAGTGGATTAGGGAGAGAATATGAGAGAGTGGGGTTAGGGAGAGAGAGAGAGAGTGGGGTTAGGAGAAGAGAGAGAGAGAGAGAGTGGGGTTAGGGAGAGAGAAGAGAGAGGATGAGTTAGGAAGAGAGAGAGAGGAAAGTGGGGTTAAGGGAGAGAGGTTAGAGAGAGTGGAGTAATAGGAGAGAGATAGAGAAGTGGTTAGGAAGGAGAGAGAAATAGGAGTGGTTAGGAGAGAAGAGAGTGGGATTAGGGAGAGAGAGAGAGAGAGGGGTTAGGAGAGAGAGAGAGAGAGAGTGGGGTTAGGGAGAGAGAGAGTGTTAGGGAGAGAGAGAGAGAGTGGGTAGGAGAGAGAGAGGAAGAGAGAGAGAGAGAGTGGGGTTAGGGAGAGAGAGAGAGAGATTAAGAGAGAGAGAGAGAGAGTTAGAGAGAGAGAGAGTGAATTAGGGAGAGAGAGAGAGAGTGGGGTTGGAGAGAGAGAGAGAGGAGAGAGTGGGGCTTGCAGAGAGAGAGAGAGAGAGGTAGAGAGTAGGTTAGGAGATGGAGGAAGAGAGAGTGGGGTTAGGGAGAGAGAGAGAGAGAAGTGAGGTTAGGGAGAGGGAGAGAGAGTGGGGTTAGGAGAGAGAGAGTAAATAGGGAGAGAGTGTTAGAGGAACAGAGAGAGAGAGTAAGGTTAGAGAGAGAGAGAGAAAATGTTAGAGAGAGAGAGAGCAAAGAGAGAGAGAGAGTGGGGTTAAGGAGAGAGAGAAGAGAGTGGGGTTAGGGAGAGAGAAAATGAGGGGTTAGGGAGAGAGAGAGAGAGTGGGGTTAGGAGAGAGAGGTGAGATGAGGTTAGAGAGAGAGAGAGAGTAAGTTAGGGAGAGAGAGAGAGAGTGGGGTTAGGGAGAGAGAGAGAGTGGGGTTAGGAGAGAGAGAGAGAGAGTGGGGTTAGGGAGAGAGAGAGAGAGAGAGTGGGGTTAGAGAGAGAGAGAGAGAGAGAGAGAGAGTGGGGTTAGGAGAGAGAGTGGGGTTAAAAGGGAGAGGAGAGAGAGAGAGAGTGGGGTTAGAGAGAGAGAGAGTGGGGTTAGGGAGAGAGAGAGTGGAATTAGGGAGAGAGAGAGAGAGTGAGTGGTTAGGAGAGAGAGAGAGAGAGAGGTTAGGGAGAGAGAGAGAGAGGAGGAAGTTAGGGGAGAGAGAGAGAGAGAGTGGGGTTGGGAGAGAGAGAGTAGAGAGTGGGGTTAGGGAGAGAGAGTAGAGGTGCGGTTAGGAGAGAGAGAGAATGGGGTTAGGAGAGAGAGAGAGAGAGAGGGGTTAGGAGAGAGAGAGAGAGAGGTTGGGGAGGAGAGAGAGAGAGAGAGTGGGGTTAAGGAGGAGAGGGTTAGAGAGAGAGAGTGAGGTTAGGAGAGAGAGAGAGAGTAGGGTTAGGGTAGAGAGAGAGAGAGAGAGAGAGGGTTAGAGAGAGAGAGAGAGTAGAGAGAGCGGTGTTAGGGAGAGAGAGAGAGAGGAGGGATTAGGAGAGAGAGTGGTTAAGGAGAGAGAGAGTGGGGTTAAGGAGAGAGAGAGAGAGTGAGGTATAGGAGAGAGAGAGAGAGTGTTAGGAGAGAGAGGAGAGTATTAGGGAGAGAGAGTGGGGTTAGGGAGAGAGAGAGAGAGGTAGGGAGAGAGAGAGAGTGGGGTTAGAGAGAGAGAGAGAGAGTGGGTTAGGGAGAGAGAGAGAGAGAGTGGGGTTAGGAGAGGAGAGAGAGAGAGTGGGGTTAGGGAGAGAGAGAGAGAGAGAGAGTTAGGGAGGAGAGAGAGAGAGAGTGGTTAGGGAGAGAGAGAGAGAGAGTTAGAGAGAGAGAGAGAGGTTAGGAGGAGAGAGAGAGTGGGGTTAGGGAGAGAGAGAGAGTGGGGTTAGGGAGAGAGAGAGAGAGAGTGGGGTTAGGGAGAGAGTATTAGAAAGGAGAGTCGGGTTAGAGAGAGAGAGAGTGGGGTTAGGGAGAGAGAGAGAGAGAGAGAGGAGTGTTAGGAGAGAGAGAGAGAGAGAGAGAGTGGGGTTAGAGAGAGAGAGAGAGAGAGAGAGTGGGGTTAGGGAGAGAGAGAGAGATGGGGTTAGGGAGAGAGAGCGAGAGTGGGGTTAGAGAGAGAGAGAGAGTGGGGTTAGGGAGAGAGAGAGATGGGGTTAGAGAGAGAGAGAGAGTGGGGTTAAGGAGAGAGAGAGAGAGTGGGAGTTAGGGAGAGAGAGAGTCGGGTTAGGAGAGAGTAGGGTTAGAGAGAGTCGGAGTTAGAGAGAGTCGGGTTAGAGAGAGTCGGGTTAGAGAGAGTCGGGTTAGAGAGAGTCGAGAGAGTCGGGTTAGAGAGAGCAAGAGAGTTGGTTAGGGAGAGAGAGAGAGAGAGTCGTGTTAGGGGAGAGTTGATGGAGGTTAGGAAGTTAGAGAGAGATTAGGGGTGAGGGTTAGGAGATTGAGAGGGAGTTTGGGGAGAGGAGGTTAGGGAGTTTCTTCCACTGATTCTGTGCTAATATTTGTGCACGCTTCAGTCAAGCAGAAACTAAGTCGGATGCAGCTGTCTGGTCAGCTGGGTCACACGTTGTTTAGGCATACAACTTGGCAGTGAGAGGGGTGAAGTTGTGTAATGGTGAGAACCAAAACCTATGCCTCCTATCCAAAAGAGAGGTTCAGTAAGGTCTTGTTTAGCCTGCCATATTTGTTGAATATAATTTAATATTCACAATATTGTTTGTTTATGTTAATGAAGTACCATTGCTTATGCATGTAAATTAAGAGTATCCTAAAGTCACAAAAAGACAAACAAATTAAAAATTAATTCCCCTTCCCTTGTTCTGTTGGCTTCTGTCAGTGCCTAACTCTGTCAGTGGCCTGGAACTCTGTCAGTGGCCTGGAACTCTGTCAGTGGCCTGGAACTCTGCCAGTGGCCTGGAACTCTGCCAGTGGCCTGGAACTCTGCCAGTGGCCTGGAACTCTCCAGTGGCCTGGAACTCTGCCAGTGGCCTGGACTATATTTATTGTTTGAAAAGCCATGCTGTGTTGAAGTGCTTTAAGTCCCCTCCATGGCTATAGACCAGCCCTATGCGGTAATACATGAGTATTTTTAGCTTTTAGTTCCCCCTTTCAGACCCATTATCATAGCCAATAATAATGCCCACAGACTCAGGCCTAGTCAGATCTCAGGCCAATGGGAACAGGTTGTTCACGCCAGGAATCTGGAGACTATTTTTGGGTCGAGCCCTCGGTGTCATCGAGCCTGTTGTAGATCTATAATGATCTGCTTTGAGAGGTTTTAATGGAAGTGTCTTTATGTGTTAGGCCATGTAATATAATGTCATGTCTGTGTAATGGTCATGTTATGCCTGTTATTATGTTGACTTTAGAACCCAGCCTCTTCCTCTAAAGGGAGAGTTCACCCCAAATTACAAAATGACACGTTGGTTTCTTTACCCTGTCAGCAGGACAAGTTATGACGGCAGTCCATGCTTTGGTTTAGTTTCCCTGACACTGTTTCCACATGCTAACGTTTTAGCATTTGTGGCACAAATCCCATTCAAGTTATGAGACCAATATTAGCGTTTAATTAATTTTTTTTGCACATCATATCCAAATTAACGGAAAATATCTCAAATTCATTGTGAAGCTCAGCACACAGTTGCTTATGGATGTTTTGAACATGTGTGAAAAAATTCTGATGTGTGTGCCACAAAATGCTAAAATATTAGCATGTGGGAACAATGCCAGGGAAACTAAAGCAAAGCATGGATTTCTGTCATACCTTGTCCAAAGACAACGTACAGGGTGAGGAAACCAATATGTCATGTTGTAATTTGGGTTAACTTGCCTTTTAATGAAGTTGATAAAAATGGCAACTCAGACTTTTTTCCCCACAATATGCACATATGTGAACTTGCTGTCAATTGAGTCTTAACCCTCTATTCTGTCATTTCCTATCCTTTCTCTCCTGGACTACTGACCCTCTCCTCTCTCTCCTGGACTACTGACCCTCTCCTCTCTCTCCTGGACTACTGACCCTCTCCTCTCTCTCCTGGACTACTGACCCTCTCCTCTCTCTCCTGGACTACTGACCCTCTCCTCTCTCTCCTGGACTACCGACCCTCTCCTCTTCTCTCCTGGACTACTGACCCTCTCCTCTCTCTCCTGGACTACTGACCCTCTCCTCTTCTCTCCTGGACTACTGACCCTCTCCTCTTCTCTCCTGGACTACTGACCCTCTCTTGGGCTACTGACCCTCTCCTCTTCTCTCCTGGGCTACTGACCCTCTCCTCTTCTCTCCTGGGCTACTGACCCTCTTCTCCTGGGCTACTGACCCTCTCCTCTTCCTCCTGGGCTACTGACCCTCTCCTCTTCTCTCCTGGGCTACTGACCCTCTCCTCTTCTCTCCTGGGCTACTGACCCTCTCCTCTTCTCTCCTGGGCTACTGACCCTCTCCTCTTCTCTCCTGGGCTACTGACCCTCTCCTCTTCTCTCCTGGGCTACTGACCCTCTCCTCTTCTCTCCTGGGCTACTGACCCTCTTCTCTTCTCTCCTCTTTCTCCAGGAGCACTTACCAAGGTGAAGGAGTCCCAGAAGCACGTTGAGGAAGGCAAGATGGACGCTCCCCAGGCGGACGGCGTCAACGAGCGCTGTAACATCATCTCCTTCGCCACGCTGGCAGAGATCCAGCACTTCCACCAGGTCAGGGTGAGGGACTTCAAGGCCCAGATGCAGCAGTATCTAACCGAGCAGATTGGCTTCTTCCAGAAGATCACAGGCAAGCTGGAGGAGGCCCTGCAGAAGTATGACAACGCTTAGACGGAGGGACACCCCTGATTGGTCTAAATCCGATTGACCACATTCTGATTGGTCGAGATCTCATATCCGACCCCCCCCCACTCCCATTGGTCCAGATATGACCCTTGACCTCCCTCAGTCAGCCAATCATTGAAGCCCCGGTGGACATTACCTTCAACTGCCAAACAGCAATACAATCCACTATGAGAAAACACTGACCGACCTGGAAAGTCCCCTGAAGGCTGGATTGTTTCCTGACGCCTGGATGTTGATTCCATGTATGGTGGCTACTGATTTGAAGGAGCTTGAGTTGACATCTGGCTTTGTTTTAATGGGTTTTAATGCAGTGTTTTTTTTTTTCTGGATCAAAATGGGGTTTGGGTGGTGGGTGTGGCCATGCGCATGACAAAATCTGTTTTAAAGCAAATTTCCTGTAATTCTACACATTTTGCCATGTGGCTGAGAGAATATTTGCAGTTTTATAAAGATTATATCCTCTAACACATTTTGCTATGGCTTATGCTATTTCAGTGACTCCAACATTCTAATGAAATCAATGGGGGGGGGCATGCCTGACAAATACTCCTGAATGCATAATTTTTATATTTTAGATTCTCCCTGACAGTCTCGCTTTTATTATGGTGATTTTTACTTTTCAAAGAGGCTGTTATTTTTTTAATTAAAAAAAAAATATATATTAGCTTTTCTACATACTTTATATCTTGTTTTAGTCGTTTTAAGTTTACACTGAAAAATGTTTTTTCATTTTTATTTTTTCATATATAGTTTTTTTTTACTGTTTGGACATAGTTGGCCCGACAAAACACTGAGGCAGCGGACAGCCCAATACTTTTCTACGCTAGAGACAACACTGGGGTGGTTTAGGAGGTGAGCCACTCAGACGTGAGACTACAAAAAGGTCATATAGCTTCTATAAAGCTTCTGTTTTGTATTGATCGATGACAAGGCAAACCTCAGTTGGTGGTACGTATTGATTTAACGAGGGCTATCCTCACCGTGACTGGTTTGGTAGGTGTAGTAGTCCACCGAGTGGGTGGATATGCTATTATCACAATCGTAACTTAGAGAGGGGAAACTCAATATATGGTGTGTAAACTTGTATCCCTACTGCTGCGTATACTAACGACGGTAACATGGGAAGGTGTTGTGTTCTTTAACCTTGTAGCTCACACTATGTGGACTAAACCTTTTAACAACGTGACCAAGTTTTATCTTAACTAGTAAGTGATTTGTTCAGAGGGGAGTCTCTACCGTAAAGCAATGCTGTTTAGTGGCTTTAAACAGTTAAAATGCTGCCTTCTGCTATAACGCTTGAGCTCCTCATAGTGTGTGTCCCAAATATCTTCATATTCCCCTATATATAGTGTACTACTTTTGATCAGAGCCCTATGGGTAGTGCGCTATATAGGGAATAGGGTTCCATTTGGGAAGTCTCATCTCTAGCAGGGACATGTTTACACATACAGACTCCCAGACTTGTGGCTTTTTTGATTGTCTCTCTCTGATTTATATATATATATATATTTTAGATTTTTTTTTTTAAATAACTTCTATAAAGGTTTATGTAATAATATAAATATATTCTCATATTTCGTTTTTAAGAGGCTTGTTTGTTGCAAATATTATAGAAAGGTTATCGAGAACCACGCTTTTGGACGTGGACTAGTGTTTTTTTGAGAGAAGTGCCCACCCGATGGGCAGCAGAATCCGTCGGACTGCTTGGAGTGCTGGCCTCGACGATTCTCCCTTCAGAGACTGAAGTCTGATTCAGGGGCATCAATGTAGAGCATGTGACTGGATCATTCTGACTGGGACAAGGCTGATTTTTACAGAGCACGGAGAGGAAGAAAGCTATACTGCTCTCAGTGGGATAACCTGTTCTCTTCTTACTGCAGGCTAGGATTCCATTCAGCGGACATCATGGGACCATGAACTCTGCCTGCTTCGAGCAGTTCAGAGCCTTGGAACGCAAGGGAACATGTCTCGGACTGAAATGGATTAACACAGACTGAAATGGACTGGACAGTCGGCTCAGACTGAAACTAAACTGGCCATTTTAGCCCTCCCTAAAATCAATTTCTTTGAAAGTTATTTGAAGAAGAAAAAAACTCTCTAAATATTATTCTTGCACAATGTTGATTTTTTTTTTTACTTTTATTTTTTTATTTTTTAGAGGTTGATGGATGTTAGTCTGTCAGTCAGACTGGTTGATGGGTAGAGAGAGAGATCAGTCAGACTGGTTGATGGGTAGAGAGAGAGAGAGAGATCAGTCAGACTGGTTGATGGGTAGAGAGAGAGAGAGATCAGTCAGACTGGTTGATGGGTAGAGAGAGAGAGAGAGAGAGATCAGTCAGACTGGTTGATGGGTAGAGAGAGAGAGAGATCAGTCAGACTGGTTGATGGGTAGAGAGAGAGAGAATCAGTCAGACTGGTTGATGGGTAGAGAGAGATCAGTCCAGACTGGTTGATGGGTAGAGAGAGATCAGTCAGACTGGTTGATGGGTAGAGAGAGATCAGTCAGACTGGTTGATGGGGGAGAGAGAGAGAGAGATCAGTCAGACTGGTTGATGGGTAGAGAGAGAGAGAGAGAGATCAGTCAGACTGGTTGATGGGTAGAGAGAGATCAGTCAGACTGGTTGATGGGTAGAGAGAGATCAGTCAGACTGGTTGATGGGTAGAGAGAGATCAGTCAGACTGGTTGATGGGGAGAGAGAGAGAGAGAGATCAGTCAGACTGGTTGATGGGTAGAGAGAGAGAGATCAGTCAGACTGGTTGATGGGTAGAGAGAGATCAGTCAGACTGGTTGATGGGGAGAGAGAGAGAGAGAGATCAGTCAGACTGGTTGATGGGTAGAGAGAGAGAGAGAGATCAGTCAGACTGGTTGATGGGTAGAGAGAGAGAGAGAGATCAGTCAGACTGGTTGATGGGTAGAGAGAGATCAGTCAGACTGGTTGATGGGTAGAGAGAGAGAGAGATCAGTCAGACCTGGTTGATGGGTAGAGAGAGAGAGATCAGTCAGACTGGTTGATGGGTAGAGAGAGAGAGAGATCAGTCAGACTGGTTGATGGGTAGAGAGAGAGAGATCAGTCAGACTGGTTGATGGGTAGAGAGAGATCAGTCAGACTGGTTGATGGGTAGAGAGAGAGAGAGATCAGTCAGACTGGTTGATGGGTAGAGAGAGAGAGATCAGTCAGACTGGTTGATGGGTAGAGAGAGAGAGAGAGATCAGTCAGACTGGTTGATGGGTAGAGAGAGAGAGAGAGATCAGTCAGACTGGTTGATGGGTAGACATCCTTCCTCTCCTGTTATTAATTCAGTCTAACGATCCTAGTACAGATTTGGAATCCTCAGCCAGCCTGACTCTCCTGTTATTTTAACTTATGTGCCAGTTTTAGTGCTCGAGTCAGAGACTAAATAAACTACATAAACTCCTCCACGTATTGGTCTCGTTTGTACATGTCTGCTGTCACATTGTGATGTTGCTGCTCAGGGACTCCCAGGGGGTCTTGTCTGGTCCGACGGTTCAATTGCTCCCTGCTTCTTCACACGTAATATAACTAGCCCGACGTAGGCTACACCGATCTGATGACAGACCTGCCGGCGGGTTCAGGATCAGGCTCAGGATCAGGTTCAGGATCAGGATCAGGTTCAGGATCAGGCTCAGGTTCAGGCTCATGTTCAGGCTATCCATCAGATACATGTGTCCAGTGTTTTCTTTAAAGATGCCAGAGAAGATGCCAAGATACGTCCTCCAAGCAGCCAAGTTCAACAGCCTAACAGCTTTAACACTGAATGTGTTGCTATCACTTTTATCATCTCATTAAATCATTTTCCTTTAAATGACTGAAGATTGAGTGATACTCTTAAATGAGTATGTTGTTTGATTGAACAATCCATTTTCCCTGAGAAATTCTATTAATCCCTGAGTCTGTACTGAAAAAAATAGTATGTTTTTGTCATGGACAAATTTGCTGTGGAAAAAGAAACCTCAGCCTTGTCTTGGAATGGAGAAAGATAGATAGATAGATAGAGGAAGTGTGTTTTGTTTGGGTTGGAGGAGAATCCATGCATGAAGGATGTGGTGGTGATGGCAGCAGGACATTTGATCAGCGACGGTCCTTTCAGCTCCTCTGGACATCAGCTGGGTTATTGGTAGGGCTCTGTTAATGTGTTCAACACTGTCAGACAGACACACTTTTAACTTATGTGCAAGTTTTAGTGTCGAGTCAGAGACTGCCTTCTTTTTGACCTCCTGTAAATTAAATACTTCACTGTCCTATGAAAAGAAAATTGTTTCCAGATGCCTGTTCCACAAAGTAAACTGCTGTAATCAGAGCTTAGTCTTGGCTCTGAGGGCTGTTTGCTATTGTCAAGACTGGACAGCAAAGGTGACCATGTGTTCAGTTCTTGAAGGAAAGTTCCGGTTGACTCTATGTTGATGTAGTAAAATGTTTCGTGGAATTTCCATTAAAACAGAATAAGGTCAAAGAAGGGTCTATACTGATACCTGTGACCTACCGTTTGGATTGTAACATGAACCCAGTGTCTGGGGGAATGGCTAAACTTTTTTAGTTTTTTTGTTTGTTGTTGTTGCAAAAGGTTTTGCTATGGTGTGCCTTAATGAATACAACCCTGGGTTCCTAGATCTGCCAACTCTGTATCCAGGGTCCCTGTACTGAGGGTAGTGGTAGCTCCAAGATTGATCCTAGATCTGTCCAGGGTAACCTCTTGTGAGGCTAGCGGCCCATCAAAGAGCAGCAGAGGCCCAACAGACAGGCAGTAATTGAAAACAGACCAGAGACTGTTTCCATGAGGAATCTGCTGAGTACAAGCAAACTCCTCACATTCCAGCAGAATGAACTCTGCAGAAAGAGAGAGAGAAAAAAAAGAATAAGCACTTGAAAAGTCTTTTTTTCATAAGACTGAGGCATGAACTGCGATGTTTTGGTCATGACCTGGTATTCATTGGTATTGTAAGATTTTATCGATATCAGTATGACTATCTGTTGAGTCATACTGAACACTATTATATGGCGTTAGTTTCCTTGTGTATAGGGTTAGTGAGAAGAAAAAACGAGTTTAATCTTGAAGTGACAAAAGCATGGATTAGCTTTCTGCATCATTTTTTTTGACAAGTTTAAGATTTTTTGCAATGTTACGAAGATGGGGGGAAAAAAAGCTGCTCTTGAAATATTTTTGATATGTTCGCCAAAAGAGAGATCAGGGTCCAGAGTAACGCCAAGGTCCTTCAGTTTTATTTGAGTTGACTGTACAACCACCGAGATTCATTGTCAGATCCGACAGCAGATTTCTTTGTTTCTCAGGATTTAAATCTTCAAACACAGGCTTCCAAGGTAGGCATTTTTGGGGCTTCACCATGTTTCATCGAAATGTACCAGGTGTGTTTTTTCTGCATAGCAGTGACAGTTGGCATTTTGTTTCCGAATGACATCACCAAGTGGGTAGAATATATAGTGAAAACAATAGTGGTCCTAAAACAGAACCTTGAGGAACACCGAAACTTACAATTGATTTGTCAGAGGACAAACCATCCACAGAGATGAACTCATATCTTTCAAACAAATAAGATCTAAACCCAGGCAAGAACTTGTGCTCGTGAGACCAATTAGGGTTTCCAATCTCTCCCCAAAATATGTGGTGAACGTGTTTCAAAGCGGCACTAAGGTCGAGGAGCACGAGGACAGACGCGAGCCTTGGTCTGACGCCATTAAAGGTAATTTACCACCTTCACGAGTGTTGTCTCAAGTACTATGATCAGGGTCTAAAACCTGGCGTTTCATATACGTTATTTGTCTTCAAGAAGCAACATTTAAAAAAATATATATATATATAAAAATACAGGCATGTGAGATTCGATACAGGCTGATTAGTTTAAAAAAACATTCATGTGTCAGGTTTGGCTTTTTCAGGACAGGCTTTATTACTGCCACTATGGGTGAGTTTGGTACACATCCGGAGGATAGGGAGCCGTTTATTATGTTCAGCATGGAGGGCCAAGCACAGGGAAGCAACTCTTTCCGTAGTTAAGTTGGAATAGGGTCCAGTAGACAGGAAGGTTAGAGGCCATGACAATGGGACATCTTGTAGACATGTCTAATGAAATAACAATAGGACATGTTGTTGACGTAACAATAGGACATGTTGTTGACGTAACAATAGGACATGTTGTTGACATAACACTAGGACGTGTTATTGACATAACAATAGGACATGTTGTTAACATAACAATTGGACATGTTGTTGACGTAACAACAGGACATGTTGTTGACAACACTAGGACATGTTTTGACATAACACTAGAACATGTTGTTGACAGAACAATAGGACATGTTGTTGACATAACAATAGGACATGTTGTTGACATAACAATAGGACATGTTGTTGACATAACAATAGGACATGTTGTTGACTAACAATAGGACATGTTATTGACATAACTAATAGGGCATGTTGTTGACATAACAATAGGACATGTTGTTGACGTAACACTAGGACATGTTGTTGACGTAACAATAGGACATGTTGTTGATAACACTAGGACATGTTATTGACATAACACTAGAACATGTTGTTGACAGAACAATAGGACATGTTTTGACATAACACTAGGACAAGTTGTTGACATAACAATAGGACATGTTGTGACATAACAATAGGACATGTTGTTGACGTAACACTAGGACATGTTGTTGACATAACAATAGGGCATGTTGTCGACATAACAATAGGACATGTTGCGTAACAATAGGACATGTTGTTGACGTAACACATAGGGACATGTTAGTGACAACACTGGGACATGTTATTGACATAACACTGACGAACATGTTGTTGACAGAACAATAGGACATGTTGTTGACATAACAATAGGACATGTTGTTGACATAACAATAGGACATGTTGTTGACATAACAATAGGGACATGTTGTTAACGTAACAATAGGACATGTTGTTGACATAACAATAGGGCATGTTGTTGACATAACAATAGGACATGTAGTTGACGTAACAATAGGACATGTTGTTGACCGTAACACTAGACACATGTTATTGACATAACAATAGGACATGTTGTTAACATAACAATAGCACATGTTGTTGGACGTAACAATAGGACATGTTGTTGGTGACATAACAATAGGGCATGTTGGTTGACATAACAATAGGACATGTTGTTGACAAAACAATAGGGCATGGGTTGTTGAAGCATAACAATAGGGCATGTTGTTGACATAACAATAGGACATGTTGTTGACATAACAATAGGGCATGTTGTTGACATAACAATAGGACTGTTGACATAACAATAGGACTATGTTGTTGACATAACACAAGGACATGTTGTTGACGTACACAATAGGACATGTTGTTGACATAACACTAGGACATGTTATTGACATAACAATAGGGACATGTTGACATAACAATAGGGCATGTTGTTGAAATAACAATAGGACATGTTGTTGACATAACAATAGGCATGTTCTGACATAACACTAGGGCATGATGTTGACATAACAATAGGACATGTTGTTGACGTAATGAATAGGACACTGTTGTTGACATAACACTAGGACATGTTATTGACATAACATTTACATTACATTTACATTTAAGTCATTTAGCATATGCTCTTATCCAGAAGCGACTTACAAATTGGTGCATTCACCTTATGATGTCCAGTGGAACAACCACTTTACAATAGTGCATCTAAATCTTTTAAGGGGGGGGGTTAAGAAGGATTACTTTATCCTATCCTAGGTATTCCTTAAAGAGGTGGGGTTTCAGGTGTCTCCGGAAGGTGGTGATTGACTCCGCTGTCCTGGCGTCGTGAGGGAGCTTGTTCCACCTTGGGGTGCCAACGCAGCTCAGGTTTTCAAACTGGGCTGACCGGGAACTGTGCTTCACTCAGAGGTAGGGGCCCAGCAGTGGTGGATGGCCGGTCTTGTTTGGTGTGAGCCTGATCGACCTGGTTGAGTCCTTCCCTCCACAGTCTCCTATGGCTTAATCACCATGGTCTTATATCATCTCAACTGAAGCCAGTGGAGAGGCGGGCGGGGTGACGTGATGGAAGGTTACACCAACGGGCTGTGGCGTTCTGGTGAGTTGTAGGGGTTTAATGGCACAGGCAGAGGCCCAGCCCGCATTGCAGTAATCTAGGCGGGAGATGACAAGTGCCTGGATTAGACCTCCACCATTTTAAGGCAGGTGTATCTCTCCAAATGTTGTAGAGGCATGAGCACTACAGGATCGGTTCACCGCCTTGATGTTAGTGGAGAGCGAGGGTGTTGTCCAGGATCACGCCAAGTGTTCTTAGCACTCTGGGAGGGGGACACAAGGGTTGTTCAACCTTGATGGCAGATCCTGAATGCAGTGATCCCTTCCCGGGAGAACACTCCGATCTTGCCGAGAGTTCAGCTTGAGCTGGTGATCCTCATCCACACTGATATGCCTGACGGGAGCATGCAGAGATGCGTTCGCCTGGTTATCAGGGGAAAGGGGAAGATTATTGTGTATGCAAAATCTGCATATATAACCTGTGAGGATATACAAATACTTGGTGTATAGCGAGCGGGGGGGGCTAAACAGAGCCCTGGGACACCATGTGAGATGTCTTCCCCACGCACTTCACCTGTCATAGCTGCCTAATCAAGCGTGGGCCGCCCGGAGATCCCCAACTCGGGAGAGGGTGGAGAGAGGATCTGATGGTTTCACAGTATCAAGGGCAGCAGATGTCTAGAAGGATGAGGGCGGGGGGGGGGGGGTTCTTTAGCAGTGCGGGAGAGCCTCCGTGACTCGAGAGAGCAGTCTCAGTTGAATGCCCAGTCTTGAAACCTGACTGATTAGGATTCAAAAGGTCATTCTGAATCGGAGCTCTTCGTTTTAAAAGAATGAAGGTACTCCTCTTAGTTGTTACTCATCATTGTAGATTTTTTCAGAAGGGTCAACTCTCGCTCTCTTGAAAGGCGGAAGACGGTCAAGAATCGTTGATGAGGGAGGTGAGGTGGGAGTTCAATGGTCTGGAAGAAGAGAGGGGAGGGATAGGGGTCAAGTGGGCGGTTGTTGGGTGACCGCCTCAGCCAGATTTCATCTGGAGAGAGGGGAGGGTCAAAGCACAGGGTAGGGCTGTCGACAGGCAGGACCGCGGTGTCGTTTACTTAGCAAGCGAGGATCGATATCGTCAACCTTCTTTTCAAAATGGTTGACAGAAGTCATCCGCAGAGAGGGAGGGGGGGGGGGGGATTCAGGAGGGAGGAGAAGGTAGCAAAAGAAGCTTCCTAGGGTTAATAATAGTCTTGGGAATTTGAGTGGTAGAATGTGGCTTTAGCAGCAGAGACAGAGGGGGGGAATGTAGAGAGGAGGGAGTGAAAGGATGCCAGGTCCGCAGGGGCGGTTTTTTCTCATTTCCCTTTCGGCTGCCGGAAGGCCCTGTTCTGTGAGCTCCGTAGTGAGTCGTCCGAGCCACGGCGCAGGAGGGAAGGACTGACCGCCTGGAATGGGGACACAAAAATCGGATGCAGAAAGGGAGGGGGGGAGGGTTAGAGGCAGGAATCAGGAGATATGTTCGAGAAGGTTTGAGCAGAGGGGAAGAGATGATGGGATGGAGGGGGGGGGAGTAGCAGGAGGGGGGGAAATGAGTTGGGACGAAAATACCATAGTAAGGGCAGAGTGAGAGAGTGTTGGATGAGAGCAAGAGGGAAAAGGATACAAGGTAGTGGTCGGAGATTTGGAGGGGGGTTGCAATGAGATTAGTGGAAGGAACATCATCTAGTAAAGGTGAGGTCAAGCGTGTTGCCTGCCTTGTGAGTAGGGGGGAAGGTGAGAGGTTGGGGTCAAAAGAGAGGAGGGGAGTGGAAAGAAGAGGCAGAGGGAATGAGTCAAAGGTGAGCGTGGGGAGGTTAATTTCACCCAGAACTGTGAGAGGTGAGGCCATCCTCAGAAAAGGAACTTATCAAGGCGTCAAGCTCATGATGAAACTCTCCAAGAACCTGGAGGCTGATAAATGATAAGGATGTTAAGCTTGAAAGGGCTGGTAACTGCATGACAACATGGAGATTCAAATGAGGAAGATAGACAGATGGGTCAGGGAGTGAGAATGTCCACTTGGGAGAGTGAAGTTCAGTGCCACCACCCCGCTGGCTCGATGCTCTGGGGGTATAAGAAACCACGTGGGCAGACGAAGAGAGAGCAGTGGGAGTAGCAGTGTTATCTGTGGTAATCCATGTTTCCGTCAAGCGCCAGGAAGTCTGAGGACTGGAGGGGAGCGCATGGGCTGAGATAACCTCAGCCTGTTGGCTGCTGAACCCGGCAGTTCCAGAGGCTGCAGGAGACCTGGGACTCCCGCGTGCGGTCGTGCGCCTACGGGACCACCAGGTTAGTGTGGCAGCGACCCGCAGCGGTGTGAAGCGTTTGTATGGCCTGTGCAGAGGAGAGAGAACAGGGATAGACAGACACATAGTTGACAAGCTACAGAAAGTGTTGTTTCTTGTATTATTGTCTTGTGTCTTTAGAGAACTATTTCACTTTGATATCCTTTTTCTTCTGTCCTGATTTTCTCTTTCTTTCTTCTATTAACTAGATATTTTCTTTGTTGTTCTTAAATTTAGCTATTTCAAGCGTCTTCAAAGTCCCTAGCAACTGCTTGGCACTGTA
>NW_025550245.1:0-36177 GCF_905237065.1 Salmo salar | reverse complement strand
CACATGACAGTATTCTGCCTCCAGCTCACGTTACATTTATTCTGCCTCCAGCTCACGTTACATTATTCTGCCTCCAGCTCACGTGACATTATCCTGCCTTCCAGCTCCCGTGACATTATGCTGCCTCCAGCTCACGTTACATTATACTGCCTCCACGTTACAATTATACTGCCTCCACGTTACACATTTGATCTGCCTCCAGTTCACGTTACATTATTCTGCCTCCCAGTTCACGTGACTTAATACTGCCTCCAGCTCACGTTACGTTATACTACCTCCAGCTCCGTTACGTATATACTGCCTCCAGCTCCGTTCGTTATACTAACTCCCAGCTCCGTTACATTATGCCTCCAGCTCACGTTACCTTATACTGCCTCCAGCTTCACATTACATTATACTGCCTCCAGCTCACGTTACATTATACTGCCTCCAGCTCACGTTACATTTTACCTTGCTCCAGCTCCGTTACATTTTACTGCCTCCAGCTCACGTTACATTATACTGCCTCCAGCTGACGTGACATTATGCTGCCTCCAGCTCCGTTACATTATACTGCCTCCAGCTCTTACATTATGCTGCCTCCAGCTCACGTTACGTTATACTACGATCCAGCTCTTACGTTGAGTACTGCCCCTCCCATTGCGACGTTATACTGCCTCCAGCTCACGTACGTTATACTGCCTCCAGCTCACGTTACATTATACTGCCTCCAGCTCACGTTACGTTATATTGCCTCCCACGTTACGTTATACTGCCTCCAGCTCACATTACATTATACTGCCTCCAGCTCACGTATTACATTACCCGCCTCCAGCTCACATTACATTATACCGCTTCCAGCTCACATTACATTATACTGCCTCCAGCTCACATTACATTATACTACTTTCCAGCTCACATTACATTATACTGCCTCCAGCTGACGAGTGACATTATGCTGCCTCCAGCTCATGTGGACATTATACTGTCTCCAGTCACGACACTTTATACTGCTGCCTCCAGCTCACGTTTGCATTATAATACCTCAAGCTCACGTTACATTTTACTGCCTCCAGCTCACGTTACATTATGCCTCCAGCTCACGTTACATTCATGCTGCCTCCAGCTCCACGTTACATATACTGCCTCCAGCTCACATTACGTTATACTGCCTCCACGTTACAAGAGTTATCTGCCTCCACATTTACGTTATACTGCCTCGACGTTACGTTATACTGCCTCCAGCTCACGTTACGTTCTGCCCTCAGCTCACGTTCACGTTATACTGCCTCCAGCTCCCGTTACGGTTATACTGCCTCCAGCTTCACGTTCGTT
Source organism: Salmo salar (assembly GCF_905237065.1). Taxonomy (NCBI): domain Eukaryota; kingdom Metazoa; phylum Chordata; class Actinopteri; order Salmoniformes; family Salmonidae; genus Salmo; species Salmo salar. Next base: position 34,863 of record NW_025550245.1, on the reverse strand, counting down.
TCACTGCCTCCAGCTCACGTTACGTTATACTGCCTCCAGCTCACGTTCGTTATACCGCCTTTCCAGCTCGCATTACGTTATACCATCCTCCAGCTCACATTACATTATACCTTCTCCAGCTCACATTACATTATACCGCTTCCAGCTCCGTTACATTATAACGCCTCCAGTCACGTTACATTATGCTGCCTCCAGCTCACGTTACAATATGCTGCCTCCAGCTCACGTTTACTATACCCACTCCAGCTCACGTTACATTATACTGCCTCCAGCTCCATTCGTTAGTACTGCCTCCACAAGTACGTTATACTGCCTCCACGTTACGTTATACTGCCTCCAGCTCACGTTACGTTATACTGCCTCCAGCTCACGTTACGTTATACTTGCACTCCAGCTCACGTTCACGTTATACTGCTTCCAGCTCACGTTGCGTTTACCCGCCTCCAGCTCACATTACATTATACCGCCTCCAGCTCACATTACATTATACCGCTTCCAGCTCACATTACATTATAACGCCTCCAGCTCACATTACATTATACTACTTCCAGCTCACATTACATTATACTGCCTCCAGCTCTTACATTATACTGCCTCCAGCTCACGTTACATTATACTGCTTCCTCCAGCTCCGTTGGCATTATACTGCCTCCAGCTCACGTTACATTATACTGCCTCCAGCTCACGTTACACTTATACCTCCAGCTCACGTTACATTATGCTGCCTCCAGCTCCGTTACATTATGCTGCCTCCAGCTCACTACTTTTACATTATGCTGCCTCCAGCTCACGTTGGCATTATGCTGCCTCCAGCTCACGTTTACATTATCTGCGCTCCAGCTCACGTTACGATATACTGCCTCCAGCTCCTGTTACATTATACTGCCTCCAGCTCCGTTAGAGCATTATACTGCCTCAGCTCCGGTTGACATTATACTGCTCCAGCTCCGTTACATTATACTGCCTCCAGCTCACGTTACATTATACTGCCTCCAGCTCCGTTACATTATACTCGCCTCCAGCTCACGTTACATTATACTCGCCTCCAGCTCACGTTACATTTTACTGCCTGCAGCTCCACGTTACATTATGCTGCCTCCAGCTCACTTTTTACTTTATACTGCCTCCAGCCGTAGCTAGCATTATACTGCCTCCAGCTCACTTTACATTTTGCTGCCTCCAGCTCACATTACATTATGCTGCCTCCAGCTCACGTCGGACATTATACTGCCTCCACATTACATTATACTGCCTCCAGCTTCACTGTTACATTATCCTGCCTCCAGCTCACTTTACATTATGCTCGTCTCCAGCTCACGTACATTATGCTGCCTTCCAGCTCTCGTTGCTATATTATCTGCCTCCAGCTCACGTTACATTTATACTGCCTCCAGCTCACACGTTACATTATACTGCCTCCAGCTCACTGTTACATTACTGCCTCCAGCTCACGTTACATTATACTGCCTCCAGCTCACGTTACATTATACTGCCTCCAGCTCACGTTACATTATACTGCCTCCAGCTCACTTTTACATTATGCTGCCTCCAGCTCACTTTACTTTATACTGCCTCCAGCTCACTTTACTTTATTCTGCCTCCAGCTCACGTTACATTATACTGCCTCCAGCTCACTTTTACATTTTGCTGCCTCCAGCTGCATATTATGCCTCCAGCTCACGTGGACATTATACTGCCTCCACATTACATTATACTGCCTCCAGCTCAGGTGAACATTATGCTGCCTCCAGCTCGTGGCATTATGCTGCCTCCAGCTCACATTACATTATACTGCCTCAGCTCACGTTACGTTATTTCACTCCTCCAGCTTTCACATTACATTATACTGCCTCCACGTTACTACTGCTTCCAGCTCACATTATACATTATACTGCCTCCAGCTCACATTGGCATTCCCACTGCCTCCAGCTCACATTACATTATACTGCCTCCAGCTCACATTACATTATACTGCCTCCAGCTCACGTTTGCCATTTTGCTCCTCCGGCTCACTTTTATACATTTTTGCCTTGCTCAGCTCATTACATTATGCTGCCTCCAGCTCCGTGACATCTGCCTCCAGCTCACGTGATATTATACTGCCTCCACATTACATTATACTGCCTCCAGCCGCTGATATTATGCGGCTTCCAGCTCATTACATTATATCGCCCAGCTCACATTACATTATATCAGTTTCAGTTTACATTACGTTATGCTGCTCACGTTACGTTATACTGCCTCCAGCTACATTGAATTATACTGCTCACGTTATGTTATACTGCTTCCAGCTCAAATTACATTACATTGCCTCCAGCTCACATTACATTATACTGCCCCAGCCTTACATTATACTATACTGCCTCCAGCTCTTTACATTACATTATGCTGTTTCTCGCCTACGCTATTGCTAAACTGCATCTAGCTTCACGCACAAGAGTACTTTGCTTCACGCACGTTATTCGTTTCAGCTCACGTTACGCTATACTGCCCCAGCTCACGTTTGATATTTATAATGTCTCCAGCTCACGCACGCTATATTGCCTCCACGCAATGCTTATACTGCCTCCAGCTCACATTACATTATGCCCGCTCCAGCTCACATTACATTATACTCGCCCAGCCTATTACATTATACCGCTTTCCAGCTCACATTACATTATACTGCCTTCAGCTCACATTACATTACATTACTTCAGCTCAAATTACATTATACTGCATCAAGCTGACGCGGACATTATGCTGCCTTCCAGCTCACTTGACATTATACTGCTTCCAGCCCACGCAGACATTATACTGCCTCCAGCTTCACGTTATATTATAATACCTTTAGCTCACGTTATATTTACGGTTTCCAGCTCACGTTATACTTATGCCGCCCAGCCCCACGCAGCATTACGCTGCCTCCAGCCCACGTTACTATACCGCCTCCAGCCTCACATTACGTTATACTGCCTCCACGCACGTTATACTGCCCCAGCCCACGCTACGTTATACTGTCCAGCTTCACAAGATAAGAGATTGCCTTCCAGCTTGCCGCGACAAGAGACACGAGACATTATGTTGTTTCCAGTTTGCTGCGACAAGAGACAACGAACGCCTACGTGACAAGAGATATGCCTCGACAAGATGTTATACTGCCTCCAGCTCTACGCGATGAGTACTGCCTCCAGCTCACGTTATATTATACTGCTCTCCAGCCTACGCGACAAGAGATGGTTCTATTGTTACGTTATACTTTATTTCCAGCTCACATTACATTATACTGCCTCTCTAGTTCACATTACATTACACCGCTTTCCAGCTCATATTACATTATACCGCCTCCAGCTCACATTACATTATACTGCCTCCAGCTCATATTACATTATACTGCCTCCAGCTCACATTACATTATACTACTTCCAGCTCATATTGCATTATACTGCCTCCAGCTCATATTACATTATACTACTTTCAGCCTACTTTACATTATACTGCTCTCCAGCTTCTATTACATTATACTACTTCCAGCTTCACATTACATTACACTGCTCTCCAGTTGACGTGACATTATGCTGCTTCTAGCTCACGTGACATTATACTTCTTCTCCAGCTCACGTGACATTATACTGCCGCTCACGTTATATTTATATATTCCGCTCACGCGACATTTCAGTATCACTCCAGTTTACGTTAATTATGCTGTTTCCAGTTAACGTTATATTATGCTGCCTCCAGCTCACGTTGGCATTATACTACCCAGCTCACATTACGTTATATCGCCTCCACGCGACGTTATACTTCACTTCCACGCGGCGCCATATCGCTCTCCAGCTCACGCGCACGCTGATATTTGCCCAGCCCACGTTACGTTATACCGCCCAGCCACGCCATATCACTGCCCTCCAGCTCACGTTACGCGATACTGCCTTCCACGTTACGTTATACTGCTTCCAGCTCACATTACATTATACCCGCCTCCAGCTTTCATTACATTATACCGCTTCCAGCTTCACATTACATTATACTGCCCAGCTCACATTAAATTAGGTAATTACTCCAGCTCATATTACATTATACTAGTTCCAGCTCACATTACATTATACTGCCTCCAGCTCACATTATACTGCCTCCAGCTCACGTTACATTATACTGCTTCCAGCTCACGCCAGGCTACTGCCTTCCAGCTTTCATTACATTATGCTGCCTTCCAGCTCACATTACATTATGCTGCCTCCAGCTCAATGCTACATTGCGCGCTTCCAGCTTGACGTTACATTATGCTGCCCAGCTCACGTTACATTATGCTGCCTCCAGCTCACGTTACATTATGCTGCCTCCAGCTCACGCACATTATACTGCCCAGCTCACGTTATAATATACTGCCTCCAGCTTTCCACGTTACATTATACTGCCGCTTCTAGCTCACGATACCGCCTCCAGTTTACGTTATATTATACCGCCCCAGCCTGTTACGCGTTACATTATGCTGCCTCCAGCTCACGCTACTTTATGCTGCCTCCAGCTCACGTTACATTATACTGCTTCAAGCTCACATTATCATAACGCCTCCAGCTTCAGCATTACATTATACTGGCCGCAGCTTTCATTACATTATACTGCTCCAGCTCACATTATATTATGCTGCCTCCAGCTCACGGATATATCAGTTTCCATATCATATTATACTGCCTCCAGCCTGCTGACATTATGCTGCCTCCAGTCTGGCGGGCATTATGCTGCCTCCAGCTCACATTACATTACATCAGCCCAGCCTCCGCACACGCTGGGCGTTGCCCAGCTCACGTTACGCGATACTGCCCAGCTCACATTACATTATACTGCTCAGCGAGGCTTTGTTTCTCCAGCTCACATTACGCAAGAGTATTCAGCCCAGCTCACGTTAATTGCCATACTGCCTCCAGCTCACGCTACGCTTTATACTGCCCCAGCTCACGTTACGCGAGTACGTTTCCACATTACATTATGCTGCTTCCAGCCCACGTTAATTATACTGCATCCAGCCCACGTTGAGATTCGGCCGTCTCCACGTTACGTTATACTGCTCTCCAGCTCATATTACGTTATATCGTTTCCAGCTCACGCATTACACTGCCTCCAGCCTGCCGCAAGAGTATTGTCGCCCACGCATGCGTTATACTGCCCAGCCACATTACATTATACTGCCTCCAGCTCACATTACATTATACCGCCTCCAGCCTACACTACATTATACCGCCTCCAGCCTACATTACATTATAACTTTTCCAGCCTACATTACATTATACTGCCTCCAGCTCACATTACATTATACTACTTCAGCTCACATTACATTACATTGCCTCCAGCTGACGTGATATGCTGCCTCCAGCTCACGGACATTATGTTGCCTCCAGCTCACGTGACATTATACTGCTTCCAGCTCACGTGACATTATACTGCCTCCAGGCCCACATTACATAAATACCTCCAGCTTCACGCATTTTACTGCTTCCAGTTTACACGTTATATTATGCTGCCTAGCTTTACGTTATATAACATTATGCTGCCTCCTTAGCTCACGTTACATTATACTGCCTCCAGCTCACGTTACATTATACTGCCTCCAGCTCACATTACGTTATACTGCCTCCACGCATTTACATTTTCCGCTTCACGACAAAGAGTTATTTTGCCTCTAGCTTCCACAAGACAAAAGACATTGCTCTCCATTGCAGACAAGATATCTTCGCCCATTGCTACGCTATACTGCCTCCAGTTCGGTGACATGGCATTTTGCCGTTCACGCTACGCTACATTGCCTCCAGCTCACGTTACGTTATACTGCCTACGTACGCTATACTTTCGCTTCCAGCCATAATATTTTGCACCCGCTTCAGCTTTCATTATATGTATACGCCAGCTCACGTTACACTTATACTGCCTCCAGCTCACATTACATTATGAACTGCTCCAGCTCACGCACGCTATACTGCTTCCAGCTCACATTACATTATATCCTCCAGGGCCCACGTTATGATATACGCCAGCTACTGTTACACATACTTGCTTCAGCTCACGCCACATTATACTGCTCGACAAGCTGCTACATTATGCTGCCCCAGCTCCACATTACATTATGCTGCCTCCAGCTTCACGTTAGCATTATGCTGCCTCCAGCTCACGTTACATTATGCTGCCTTCCAGCCCACACGTTGAGCATTATACTGCTTCCATCACGTTACATTATACTGCCTATACGAATTATACCGCCTCCAGCTTCACGTTACCATATACTGCTTCCAGCTCACGTTATATTATGCTGCCCAGCTCACGTGATATATCCAGTAATTATACTGCCTACCACGTTACATTTATACTGCCTCCAGTCGTTACTTTATACTGCCTCCAGCTCACGTGCTATATTTATGCTGCTTCCAGCTCAGTGATATAAGCTATTACACAAGTATACTGCCTCTCACGTTACGTTTATACTGCCTCCACGTACGTTATACTGCCTCCACTCACGTTACGTTATACTGCTCCAGCTCATATTTACATTATACCCGCCTCCAGCTACATTATATTACACCGCCTCCAGCTCACGCGGACATTATGCTGCTAGCATTACATTGAAACTCTCCACATTACATTATACGCAGCTCATTAAAGCATTATGCTGCTCGTAATTATACTGCCTCTCCAGCTCGCTACGCTATACTTGCCTCCAGCTCACTTCACACGCTATACTGTCTCCAGCTCACGTTACGCTGCACTGCCTCCAGCTTCATTTTACATTATGCTGTCTCCTAGCTCACGTGACATTAGGCTGCCTCTCCAGCTCAAGTTACACCATGCTGCTCTCCAGCTCACGTTGCATTATGCTGCAGCTCACGTGATATATTATACTGCCCTCCAGCTCACTTACATTATACTGCTTCCAGCTCACTCTACATTATCCTGTCTCCAGCTCACGTATACTACACTGCCCACTCACCGCATTATACTGCCTCCAGCTCACGCGTAGGCATTATACTGCCTCAGCTCACGTGCACATTATGCTGCTTCCAGCTCACGTGATTTATACTGCCTCCAGCCTTTACGAGACATTATACTGCTTCAGGCTCACGTACATTATAACTGCCTCCAGCTCACGTACATTATACAGCCTCTAGCTCACATTACATTATGCTGCCTCTCCAGCTCACATTACATTATGCTGCCTCTAGCTCACGTGGGATATTATATCGTGTCTCCATATTACATTATACTGCTCTTCAGCTTCTGGCGATATTATGCTGCCTCCAGCTCGACGTTACATTATGCTGCCTCCAGCTTCCACGTTATATTATGCTGCCTCCAGCTTCACGTGACATTACACTGCCTCCACTCACGTTACATTATACTGCCTCTCCAGCTTCACGTTACATTATACTGCTCTCCAGCTCACGTTACATTATACTGCCTCTAGCTCACGTTACATTATGTGCTCGTTTTTAGCTTTATCACGTTACATTATACTGCCTCCAGCTCACGTGACATTACGCTGCTCTCCACTCACGTTACATTATACTGCTCTCCAGCCCACGTGCCATTATGCTGCTTCTCCAGCTCACGTTACATTATACCGCCTCCAGCTCATCGCTACATTATACCGCCTCCAGCTCACATTATATTATATCATTGTTTCCAGCTTCACATTACATTATGCTGCTCTCCAGCTCACGCGGACATTATACTGTCTCCACATTACGAGATTATACTGCCTCCAGCTCACGAGACATTATGCCGCCTCCAGCTCACAGTGACATTATGCTGCCTCCAGCTCACATTACATTATACCGCCTTCCAGCTCACATTATATTATATCCACCTTACGTTAGTTATACTGCCTCCAGCCCACATTACTATTATGTTGCCTTCCAGCTTTTACGTGAGCATTATACCGTCTCCAGCTTACATTATATTATACCGCCTACCATGTTACGTTATACTGCTTCCAGCTCACATTACATTATACTGTCTCCTCCAGCTCACATTACATTATACCGCTTCCAGCTCACATTACATTATACTGCCTCCAGCCCACATTACATTATATGCCTCTAGCTCACGTTACATTATGCTGCCTCTTAGCTTACGTTTATATACATTATGCTGCCTCCAGCTCACATTACATTATACTGCTCAGTGCTCACGTGACACTATACTGCTCTCCAGCTCACGTAACATTGAGCACTGCTTCCAGCTCACATGACACTACACTGCCTCTCCAGCTCACATGACATTATGCTGCCTCCAGCTCACATTACACTATACTGCCTCCAGCTTACATTATATTATACTGCTCCAGCTTTCACATTACGTTATGCTGCTTCAGCTCACGTGACATTATACTGCCTCAACATAAAAATATACTGCCCCAGCTCAAGTGACATTATACTGCCTCCACGTGACATTATGTTGCCTCTCCAGCTCATATTACATTATACTGCTCTCTCTAGCTCACATTACGTTATGCTGCTCTCCAGCTCATGCGTACAAGTTATACGGCCTCCAGCTCACATTATTACATTATACTGCAGCACGCACGGCATCTGCTTCCAGCTCACATTACATTATACTGCCCCGTATACATTATACTGCTCTCCAGCTCACATTACATTATACTGCCTTCCAGCTCACATTACATTACACTGCCTTCCAGCTCATTACATTATACTGCTTCCAGCTCACATTACATTATACTGCTTCAGCTTCACGCGGTATTTGTTTTTTCCTCCACCTCACGTGACATTATGTTGCCTCCAGCTTCACGTGACATTATGCTGCCTCCAGCTCACGTGACATTATGCTGTTTCCAGCTCACGCTACGTTATACTGCCCAGCTCACGTTACGCTATACTGCTTCCAGCTCACGCGCACGCTAGGTTTCCAGCTTCCACGTTACATTTATCACTTCAGTTTACACGCGATGTTATGTTGCTTCTTATTTTACGTTACGTTATGTTGCCTCCAGCTCACAAGAGATTATACTGCCTATCGTTACGTTATACTGCCTTCCAGCTCACATTACATTATACTGCCTCCCGTTACGTTATACTGCTTCCAGCTCACATTACATTATACTGCTTCACAGCTCACATTACGTTATACTGCTCTCCAGCTCACATTACACACTGGTTTCTCCAGCTCACGTTGATGCTTATATTCAAGGTTTCAGCTCTCACATTACATTATACTGCTTCAAGCTTCACGCGGATATTATGCTGCCTCCAGCTCACGCGTTATATTATACTGCCTCCAGCTGACTTCCATTATGTTGCCTCCAGCTCACATTACATTATACTGCCTCCAGCTCAAGGGGACATTATATCGCTCTCCACATTACATTATACTGCCTCCAGCTCACGCGTTATATTATACTGCCTCCAGCTGACTTCCATTATGTTGCCTCCAGCTCACATTACATTATACTGCCTCCAGCTCAAGGGGACATTATATCGCTCTCCACATTACATTATACTGCCTTAAGCTCACTTTACATTATGCTGCCTCCAGCTCACACGTGACATTATGCTGCTTCCAGCTCACGTTACATTATACTGCCTCCAGCTCACTTTCATTACGTTGCCTCCAGCCTCACATTACATTATACTGCTCTCCAGCTCATGTGACATTATACTGCCTCCACATTACATTATACTGCCTCCAGCTCATAAAGTTAAATTATGCTGCCTCCAGCTCACGCTTTACATTATACTGCCCAGCTCACGCACGCTATGCTGCCTCCAGCTCACGCGACGCAATGCTGCTCTCCAGCTCACGTTACATTATACTGCCTCCACGCACGCTATACCGCTCTCCAGCTTCATTACATTATACTGTCGACGCATGTTATAGATTGCTTCCAGCTCATATTACATTATACTGCTTACGGCTTCCACATTACGTTATACTGCCTCCAGCTCACATTACATTACGCTGCCTCCAGCTCACGCGACGCTTATACTGCCTCCAGCTCACATTACATTATACTGCTCTCCAGCTCACGGACATTATGCTGCCTCCAGCTTCACGTTACATTATACCGTTTCAGCTCACTTTACTATGTTGCCTCCAGCTTCAATTACACACATACTGCTCTCCAGCTCATGTGACATTATACTGCCTCCACAAATTACATTACTGGGTTTCAGCTCATCTTTACATTAAGGGTTTGCCTCCAGCTCACGTGACATTATGTTGCCTCCAGCTCACGTGACATTATGCTGCCTCCAGCTCACTTTTTACATTATGCTGCCTCCAGCTCACATTACATTATACTGCTTACTGCTCTCCAGCTCATGTGACATTATACTGCCTCCACATTACATTACTGGGTTTCAGCTCATCTTTACATTAAGGGTGTGCCTCCAGCTCACGTGACATTATGTTGCCTCCAGCTCACGTGACATTATGCTGCCTCCAGCTCACTTTTTACATTATGCTGCCTCCAGCTCACATTACATTATACTGCCTCCAGCCTATGTGACATTGAGGCATGCCTCCTACATCATTATACTGCCTCCAGTTTCATAAAGCATTATGCTGCTTCCAGCTCACGTTATACCATACTGCCTCCAGCTCACTTTTTTTTTACATTATGCTGCTCTCCGCTAATGCAAAATTGCTATACTGCTCTCCAGCTCACATTACACAATACTGCTCTCCATGTTACGTTATACTGCTTCAAGCTCACATTACATTATACTGCTTTCCACGTTATGTTATACTGCTTCCTGCTCAAATTACATTATACTGCCCAGCTCACATTACATTATACCGCCAGCTCACGTTATACTACACGTTTCTCCAGCTTTCCACGTTATACATAATACTGCCTCCAGCTTCACGTTACATTATACTGCTTCCAGCTCACTTACATTATGCTGCCTCTCCAGCTCATTACATTATACTGCCTTCCAGCTCACGCTACATTATACTGCCTCCAGCTCACTTTACATTATGCTGCCTCCAGCTCACGCATGCTATACTGCCTTCCAGCTCACTTTTTACATTATACTGCCTCCACATTACATTATACTTTACATTATACTGCACATTACATTATACTGACTCCAGCTTCACGTGACATTATGCTGCTTCTAGATAACGTGACATTATATCCAGCTCAATTATATTATACTGTTCCAGCTCACGTTCCAATATGCCTCCAGCTCACGTTACATTATACTGCCTCCAGCTCACGTTACGTTATACTGCCTCCAGCTCACGTTACGTTAACGCCTCCAGCACTCACATCACGTTATACTGCAGCTCACGTTACGTTATGCTGCCCCAGCTCACGTTACATTATGCGCCCCAGCCACGTTACGTTATGCTGCCTCCAGCTCACGTTACATTATGCGCGTCCTGTATCACGTTATGTTATACTGCTTCCGTTACATTCTACTGCCTCCAGCGCTCACGTTACATTAGCTGCCTCCAGCTCACGTTACATTATATCTGCTTCCAGCTCACGTGACATTATGCTGCCATCCAGCTCACGTTACATTATACCTGCCCTCCAGCTCACGTTACATTATACTGCTTTCAGCTCACGTTACATTATACTGCCCTCCAGCTCAGTACATTATACTGCTTCACGTTACATTATACTGCCCCAGCTCAGTTACACTATACTGCCTCCAGCTCACGTATTGCTCCCACGTTATAACGCCTCCGGCTCACATTACATTAACTGCCTCCAGCTCACTTTACATTATACTGCCTCCAGCTCACATTACATTCTACGTGCCCTCCAGTCATGTTAATGCTGTTCACATTACATTATACTGCCTCCAGCTCATATTACATTATACTGCCTCCAGCTCACGTTACATTATACTGCCCCAGCTTCACGTTACATTATACTGCCTCCAGCTCACGTGACGTTAATAACTGCCTCCAGCTCACGTTACATTAACTGCCTCCAGCTCACCTTACGTTATACTGCCTCAAGCTCACATTACATTCTGCTGCCCTCCAGCTCACGTTACATTATACTGCCTCCAGCTCATGTGGACATTATGCTGCCTCCAGCTCACGTTACATTATGCTGCCTCCAGCTCACGTTCATTATGCGCTCCAGCTCACTTTACATTATGCTGCCTCCAGCTCACGTTACATTATACTGCCCTCCACGTTACATTATACCCTCCAGCTCACTTTACATTATGCTGCTTCCAGTCACGTTACATTGTATGCTGCCTCCAGCTCACTTTACATTATGCTGCCTCAGCTCACTATATTATGCTAAGCCTCCAGCTCAGTTACATTATCTGCTTCCACATTACATTATACTGCCCCCACTCTGACAATACCTGCCTCCAGCTCGTGGCGTTATGCTGCCTCCAGCTCACGTTAAAGCATTATGCTGCCTCCAGCTCAAGACGTTATACTGCCTCCAGCTCACGTTACGTTATACTGCCTCCAGCTCACATTACATTATCCGCTGCCTCCAGCTCACGTTACATTATACTGTCTCCAGCTCACGTTACATTATACTGTCTCCAGCTCACGTTAGCGTTATATCCATTACATTATAACTGCCTCCAGCTCACGTTACATTATTCCTTCACGTTACGTTATACTGCCTCCAGCTCACTTTACATTATTACTGCCTCCAGCTCACGTTACATTATACTGCCTCCAGCTTACGATTATACTGCTTCCACTCACATTACATTATACTGCCTCCAGCTCACGTTACATTATACTGCCTCCAGTCGTTACATTATACTGCTCCAGCTCACGTTACATTATACTGCCTCCAGCTCACGTGACATTATACTGCCTCAGCTCACGTTACTTACCCTCCAGCTCACTTACATTAACTGCCTCAGCTCACGTTACATTATACTGACTCCACGTTACCACTTATACTGCTTCCAGCTCACGTTACATTATACTGCTCCAGCTCACGTTACATTATACTGCCTCCAGCTCACGTTCATTATACTGCCTCAGCTCCATTACATTATACTGCTCTCCAGCTCACGTTACATTTACTGCCTAGGTTACTACTGCCTCCAGCTCACTTACATTATCCTCCAGCTCACGTGACATTATACTGCCTCCAGCTCACGTTACATTATACGCCTCCAGCTCACGTTACATTATGCTGCCCCAGCTCACGTTACATTATACTGCCCTCCAGCTACATTATACTGCCTCCAGCTCACTTTACATTATGCTGCCTCCAGCTCACGTGACATTATACTGCCTCCAGCTCACGATTACATTATGCTGCCTCCAGCTCACGTGACATTATACTGCCTCCAGCTCACGTTACATTATGCTGCCTCCAGCTCACTTTACATTATGCTGCCTCCAGCTCACGTTACATTATGCTGCCTCCAGCTCACGTTACGTTATACTGCCTCCACGCTCACATTACATTATCTGCCTCCAGCTCGCGTTACATTATACTGCCTCCAGCTCATTACATTATACTGCCTCAGCTCACGTTACATTATACTGCCTCCAGCTCACATTACATTATACTGCCTCCAGCTACGTGACATTATACTGCCTCCAGCTCACATTACATTATACTGCGCCTCCAGCTCACGTTACATTATGCTGCCTCAGCTCACGACATTATGCTGCCTCCAGCTCATGTTACATTATACTGCTCCAGCTCACGTTGTTACATTATACTGCCTCCAGCTCACGTGACATTATACTGCCTCCAGCTCAGTGACATTATACTGCCTCCAGCTCACGTTACATTATACTGCCTCCAGTTACATTATACTGTCTCCAGCTCACGTTACATTGTGCTGCCTCCAGCTCACGTTTACATTATACTGCCTCCGAGCTCACGTTACATTATACTGCCTCCAGCTCAAAATACATTATACTGCCTCCAGCTCACGATACATTATACTGCCTCCAGCTCACATTACATTATACTGCCTCCAGCTCGTTACGTATACTGCTTCCAGCTCACATTACATTATATGCCTAGCTCACTTACATTATACTGCCTCCAGCTCACATTACGTTATTCTTGCCTCCAGCTCACGTTACATTATACTGCCTCCAGCTCACGTTACATTATACTGCCCGGCTCACGTTACATTATACCTCAGCTCACGTTACATTAACTGCTCCAGCTCACGTGACATTATACTGCCTCCAGCTCACATTACATTATACTGCCTCCAGCTCACGTGACATTATACTGCCTCCAGCTCACGTTACATTATGCTGCCTCCAGCTCACGTTACGTTATACTGCCTCCAGCTCACGTTACATTATGCTGCCTCCAGCTCACGTTACGTTATGCTGCCTCCAGCTCACGTTACATTATACTGCCTCCAGCTCACGTTGACATTATACTGCCTCCAGCTCGCGTTACATTATACTGCCTCCAGCTCACATTACATTATACTGCCTCCAGCTCACGTTACATTATCCTGCCTCCAGCTCACGTTACATTATACTGCCTCCAGCTCACGTTACATTATACTGCCTCCAGTTACGTTATACTGCCTCCAGCTCACTTACATTATGCTGCCTCCAGCTCGCGTTACGTTATACTTCCTCCAGCTCACATTACATTATACTGCCTCCAGCTCATTACGTTATACTGCCTCCAGCTCACATTACATTATACTGCCTCCAGCTCCGTTACATTATACTGCCTCCAGCTCACGTTACATTATACTGCCTCCAGCTCACATTACATTATACTGCCTCCAGCTCACATTACATTATACTGCCTCCAGCTCACGTTACATTATACTGCTTCCAGCTCACTTTACATTATACTGCCTCCAGCTCACGTTACATTATACTGCCTCCAGCTCACATTACATTATACTGCCTCCTCAGCTCACCATTACATTATACTGCCTCCAGCTCACGTTACGTTATACTGCCTCCAGCTCACATTACATTATACTGCGTCCACGTTATGTTATACTGCTTCCAGCTCACGTTACATTATACTGCCTCCGCTCACGTTACATTATACTGCTACGTTATACTGCCTCCAGCTCAGCGTTACATTATACTGCCTCCAGCTCACGTTACATTATACTGCCTCAGCTCACGTTACATTATACTGCCTCCAGCTCACGTTACATTATACTGCTTCCGCTCACGTTACATTATACTGCCTCCAGCTCACGTTACATTATACTGCCTCCAGCTCACGTTACATTATACTGCCTCCAGCTCACGTTACATTATACTGCCTCCAGCTCATTACATTATACTCCTCCAGCTCACGTTACATTATACTGCCTCCAGCTCACATTACATTATACTGCCTCCAGCTCACGTTACATTATACTGCCTCCAGCTCACGTTACATTATACTGCCTCTCAGCTCACGTTACATTATACTGCCTCCAGCTCACGTTACATTATACTGCCTCCAGCTCACGTTACATTATGCTGCCTCCAGCTCACGTGACATTATACTGCCTCCATCACGTGACATTATACTGCCTCCAACGTTACATTATACTGCCTCCAGCTCACGTGCCATTATGCTGCCTCCAGCTCACGTTACATTATACTGCCTCCAGCTCACGTTACATTATACTGCCTCCAGCTCACGTGACATTATACTGCTTCCTCACGTTACATTATACTGCCTCCAGCTCACGTTACATTATACTGCCTCCAGCTCACGTTACATTATACTGCCTCCAGCTCACGTTACGTTATACTGCCTCCAGCTCACGTTACATTATACTGCCTCCAGCTCACGTGACATTATGCTGCCTCCAGCTCACATTACATTATACTGTCTCCAGCTCACGTTACATTATGCTGCCTCCAGCTCACTTTTTACATTATACTGCCTCCAGCTCACATTACATTGTTCTGCCTCCAGCTCACGTTACATTATGCTGCCTCCACTCACGCACATTATGCTGCCTCCAGCTCACATTACATTATACTGCCTCCAGCTCACATTACATTATACTGCCTCCAGCTCACGTTACATTATACGCCTCCAGCTCACGTTAGCATTATACTGCCTCCAGCTCACGAAGACATTATACCCTCAGCCTCTTACATTATACTGCCTCCAGCTCACGTTACATTATACTGCCTCCAGCTCACGTTACATTATACTGCCTCCAGCTCACGTTACATTATACTGCCTCCAGCTCACGTTACATTATACTGCCTCCAGCTACGTTATACTGCCCCAGCTCACGTTACATTATACGCCTCTCACGTTGACATTATGCTGCCTCCAGCTCACGTTACATTATACTGCCTCCAGCTCACTTTACATTATGCTGCCTCCAGCTCACATTACATTATGCTGCCTCCAGCTCACGTGACATTATGTCTGCCTCCAGCTCACGTTACATTATACTGCCTCCAGTCACGTTACATTATGCTGCCTCCAGCTCAAGTGACATTATGCTGCCTCCAGCTCAGTGACATTAACGCCTCCAGCTCACGTGACATTAGCTTCCAGCTCGGTGACATTATGCTGCTTCCAGCTCATCGTTACATTATACTGCCTCCAGCTCACATTACGTTATGCTGCCTCCAGCTCATTACATTATACTGCCTCCACGTTACGTTATACTGCTTCAGCTCACATTACATTATACTGCCTCCAGCTCACATTACATTATACTGCCTCCAGCTCACATTACATTATACTGCCTCCAGCTGACATTACATTATACTGCCTCCAGCTCACGTTACATTATACTGCCTCCAGCTCACGTTACATTATACTGCCTCCAGCTCACGTTACATTATACTGCCTCCAGCTCACGTTACATTATACTGCCTCCAGCTCACGTTACATTATATCTGCCTCCAGCTCACGTTACATTATACTGCCTCCAGCTCACGTGACATTATACTGCCTCCAGCTCACGTGACATTATACTGCCTCCAGCTCACGTGACATTACACTGCCTCCAGCTCACGTGACATTATACTGCCTCCACGTTTACATTATACTGCCTCCAGCTCACGTGACATTATGCTGCTCCAGCTCACGTTACATTATACTGCCTCCAGCTCACTTTACATTATGCTGCCTCCAGCTCACATTACATTATGCTGCCTCCAGCTCACGTGACATTATACTGCCTCCACATTACATTATACTGCCTCCAGCTCAAGTGACATTATGCTGCCCCTCCAGCTCAGGTTACATTATGCTGCCTCCAGCTCACATTACATTATACTGCCTCCAGCTCACTACGTTATGTTGCCTCCAGCTCACGTTACGTTATACTGCCTCCAGCTCCGTTACGTTATACTGCCTCCAGCTCACTTACATTATACTGCCTCCACGTTACGTTATACTGCTTCCAGCTCATTACATTATACTGCCTCCAGCTCACATTACATTATACTGCCTCCAGCTCACTTACATTATACTGCCTCCAGCTCACATTACGTTATACTGCCTCCAGCTCACTTACATTATACTGCCTCCAGCTCACATTACATTATACTGCCTCCAGCTCACGTTACATTATACTGCCTCCAGCTCACGTTACATTATACTGCCTCCAGCTCACGTTACATTATACTGCATCCAGCTCACTTTACATTATGCTGCCTCCAGCTCACGTTACGTTATACTGCCTCCAGCTCACTTACATTATACTGCCTCCACGTTATGTTATACTGCCTCCAGCTCATGTTACATTATACTGCCTCCAGCTCACGTTACATTATACTGCCTCCAGTTCACGTTACATTATACTGCCTCCAGCTCACTTTACATTATGCTGCCTCCAGCTCACGTTACGTTATACTGCCTCCAGCTCACATTACATTATACTGTGTCCACGTTATGTTATACTGCTTCCAGCTCACGTTACATTATACTGCCTCCAGCTCACGTTACATTATACTGCCTCCACGTTCGTTATATTGCTTCCAGCTCACATTACATTATACTGCCTCCAGCTCGCGTTACATTATACTGCTTCCAGCTCACGTTACATTATACTGCCTCCAGCTCACGTTACATTATACTGCCTCCAGCTCACGTTACATTATACTGCCTCCTCATTACATTATCCTTCCTCCAGCTGACGTTACATTATACTGCCACCAGCTCACAATACATTATGCTGCCTCCAGCTCACGTGACATTATACTGCCTCCACATTACATTATACTGCCTCCACGTTACATTATACTGCCTCCACGTTACATTATACTGCCTCCAGCTCACTTACGTTATGCTGCCTCCAGCTCACATTACATTATACTGCCTCCACGTTACGTTATACTGCTTCCAGCTCACATTACATTATACTGCCTCCAGCTCACATTACATTATACTGCCTCCAGCTCACATTACATTATACTGCCTCCAGCTGACATTACATTATACTGCCTCCAGCTCACATTACATTATACTGCCTCCAGCTCACGTTACATTATACTGCCTCCAGCTCACGTTACATTATACTGCCTCCAGCTCACGTTACGTTATACTGCCTCCAGCTCACGTTACATTATACTGCCTCCAGCTCACGTTACATTATACTGCCTCCAGCTCACGTGACATTATACTGCCTCCAGCTCACGTGACATTATACTGCCTCCAGCTCACGTGACATTACACTGCCTCCAGCTCACGTGACATTATACTGCCTCCACGTTACATTATACTGCCTCCAGCTCACGTGACATTATGCTGCCTCTCAGCTCACGTTACATTATACTGCCTCCAGCTCACTTTACGTTATACTGCCTCCAGCTCACGTTACGTTATACTGCCTCCAGCTCACATTACATTATGCTGCCTCCAGCTCAGTTACATTATGCTGCCTCCAGCTCACATTACATTATACTGCCTCCAGCTCACATTACGTTATGCTGCCTCCAGCTCACGTTACGTTATACTGCCTCCAGCTCACGTTACGTTATACTGCCTCCAGCTCACATTACATTATACTGCCTCCACGTTACGTTATACTGCTTCCAGCTCACATTACATTATACTGCCTCCAGCTCACATTACATTATACTGCCTCCAGCTCACATTACATTATACTGCCTCCAGCTCACATTACATTATACTGCCTCCAGCTCACATTACATTATACTGCCTCCAGCTCACATTACATTATACTGCCTCCAGCTCACGTTACATTATACTGCCTCCAGCTCACATTACATTATACTGCCTCCAGCTCATGTGACATTATACTGCCTCCACATTACATTATACTGCCTCCAGCTCATGTGCCATTATGCTGCCTCCAGCTCACGTTACATTATACTGCCTCCAGCTCACGTTACGTTATGCTGCCTCCAGCTCACGTTACGTTATGCTGCCTCCAGCTCACGTTACATTATACTGCCTCCACGTTACGTTATACTGCCTCCAGCTCACATTACATTATACTGCCTCCACGTTACGTTATACTGCTTCCAGCTCACATTACATTATACTGCCTACAGCTCACATTACGTTATACTGCCTCCAGCTCACATTACATTACGCTGCCTCCAGCTCACGTTACATTATACTGCCTCCAGCTCACTTTACGTTATACTGCCTCCAGCTCACGTTACGTTATACTGCCTCCAGCTCACATTACATTATGCTGCCTCCAGCTCAAGTTACATTATGCTGCCTCCAGCTCACATTACATTATACTGCCTCCAGCTCACATTACGTTATGCTGCCTCCAGCTCACGTTACGTTATACTGCCTCCAGCTCACGTTACGTTATACTGCCTCCAGCTCACATTACATTATACTGCCTCCACGTTACGTTATACTGCTTCCAGCTCACATTACATTATACTGCCTCCAGCTCACATTACATTATACTGCCTCCAGCTCACGTTACATTATACTGCCTCCAGCTCACGTTACATTATACTGCCTCCAGCTCACATTACATTATACTGCCTCCAGCTCACATTACATTATACTGCCTCCAGCTCACGTTACATTATACTGCCTCCAGCTCACATTACATTATACTGCCTCCAGCTCATGTGACATTATACTGCCTCCACATTACATTATACTGCCTCCAGCTCATGTGCCATTATGCTGCCTCCAGCTCACGTTACATTATACTGCCTCCAGCTCACGTTACGTTATGCTGCCTCCAGCTCACGTTACGTTATGCTGCCTCCAGCTCACGTTACATTATACTGCCTCCACGTTACGTTATACTGCCTCCAGCTCACATTACATTATACTGCCTCCACGTTACGTTATACTGCTTCCAGCTCACATTACATTATACTGCCTACAGCTCACATTACGTTATACTGCCTCCAGCTCACATTACATTACGCTGCCTCCAGCTCACGTTACGCTTATACTGCCTCCAGCTCACATTACATTATACTGCCTCCAGCTCACGTGGACATTATGCTGCCTCCAGCTCACGTTACATTATACTGCCTCCAGCTCACTTTACATTATGCTGCCTCCAGCTCACATTACATTATACTGCCTCCAGCTCATGTGACATTATACTGCCTCCACATTACATTATACTGCCTCCAGCTCACTTTACATTATGCTGCCTCCAGCTCACGTGACATTATGCTGCCTCCAGCTCACGTGACATTATGCTGCCTCCAGCTCACTTTACATTATGCTGCCTCCAGCTCACATTACATTATACTGCCTCCAGCTCATGTGACATTATACTGCCTCCACATTACATTATACTGCCTCCAGCTCATGTGCCATTATGCGCCTCCAGCTCACGTTACATTATACTGCCTCCAGCTCACTTTACATTATGCTGCCTCCGCGTTACGTTATACTGCCTCCAGCTCACATTACATTATACTGCCTCCATGTTACGTTATACTGCCTCCAGCTCACATTACATTATACTGCTTCCACGTTATGTTATACTGCTTCCTGCTCACATTACATTATACTGCCTCCAGCTCACATTACATTATACTGCCTCCAGCTCACGTTACATTATACTGCCTCCAGCTCACGTTACGTTATACTGCCTCCAGCTCACGTTACGTTATACTGCTTCCAGCTCACTTCACATTATGCTGCCTCCAGCTCACATTACATTATACTGCCTCCAGCTCACGTTACATTATACTGCCTCCAGCTCACTTTACATTATGCTGCCTCCAGCTCACGTTACGTTATACTGCCTCCAGCTCACTTTACATTATACTGCTCCACATTACATTATACTGACTCCAGCTCACGTGACATTATGCTGCCTCCAGATAACGTGACATTATACTGCCTCCACATTACATTATACTGCCTCCAGCTCATGTGCCATTATGCTGCGCTCCAGCTCACGTTACATTATACTGCCTCCAGCTCACGTTACGTTATACTGCCTCCAGCTCACGTTACGTTATACTGCCTCCAGCACACATTACGTTGTACTGCCTCCAGCTCACTTTACATTATACTGCCTCCAGCTCACATGACATTAGGCTGCCTCCAGCTCAAGTTACATTTTACTGCCTCCAGCTCACGTGACATTATGCTGCCTCCTGCACACGTGACATTATGCTGCCTCCAGCTCACTTTACATTATACTGCCTACAGCTCACATTACATTATAGTGCCTCCAGCTCACATTACATTACGCTGCCTCCAGCTCACGTTACGCTATACTGCCTCCAGCTCACATTACATTATACTGCCTCCACGTTACGTTATACTGCCTCCAGCTCACATTACATTATACTGCCTCCACGTTACGTTATACTGCTTCCAGCTCACATTACACTGCCTCCAGCTCACATTACATTATACTGCTTCCAGCTCACATTACATTATACTGCCTCCAGCTCACGTTACATTATACTGCCTCCAGCTCACTTTACATTATACAGCCTCCAGCTCACATTACACTATACTGCCTCCACGTTACGTTATACTGCCTCCAGCTCATGTTACATTATACTGCCTCCAGGTCACGTGACATTATACTGCCTCCAGCTCACGTGACATTATACTGCCTCCAGCTCACGTGACATTATACTGCCTCCAGCTCACGTGACATTATGCTGCCTCCAGCTCACGTTACATTATACTGCCTCCAGCTCACTTTACATTATGCTGCCTCCAGCTCACATTACATTATACTGCCTCCAGCTCATGTGACATTATACTGCCTCCACATTACATTATACTGCCTCCAGCTCACTTTACATTATGCTGCCTCCAGCTCACGTGACATTATGCTGCCTCCAGCTCACGTTACATTATACTGCCTCCAGCTCACTTTACATTATGCTGCCTCCAGCTCACGTTACATTATACTGCCTCCAGCTCATGTGACATTATACTGCCTCCACATTACATTATACTGCCTCCAGCTCATGTGCCATTATGCTGCCTCCAGCTCACGTTACATTATACTGCCTCCAGCTCACTTTACATTATGCTGCCTCCACGTTACGTTATACTGCCTCCAGCTCACATTACATTATACTGCCTCCATGTTACGTTATACTGCCTCCAGCTCACATTACATTATACTGCTTCCACGTTATGTTATACTGCTTCCTGCTCACATTACGTTATACTGCCTCCAGCTCACGTTACATTATACTGCCTCCAGCTCACGTTACATTATACTGCCTCCAGCTCACGTTACATTATACTGCTTCCAGCTCACTTCACATTATGCTGCCTCCAGCTCACATTACATTATACTGCCTCCAGCTCACGTTACATTATACTGCCTCCAGCTCACTTTACATTATGCTGCCTCCAGCTCACGTTACGTTATACTGCCTCCAGCTCACATTACATTATACTCGCGTCCACGTTATGTTATACTGCTTCCAGCTCATGTTACATTATACTGCCTCCAGCTCACGTTACATTATACTGCCTCCACGTTACGTTATATTGCTTCCATCTCACATTACATTATACTGCCTCCAGCTCACGTTACATTATACTGCCTCCAGCTCACGTTACATTATACTGCCTCCAGCTCACGTTACATTATACTGCCTCCAGCTCACGTTACATTATAATGCCTCCTCATTACATTATACTTCCTCCAGCTCACGTTACATTATACTGCTTCCAGCTCACATTACATTATGCTGCCTCCAGCTCACGTGGACATTATACTGCCTCCACATTACATTATACTGCCTTCACGTTACATTATACTGCCTCCACGTTACATTATACTGCCTCCAGCTCACTTTACGTTATACTGCCTCCAGCTCACTTTACATTATACTGCCTCCACATTACATTATACTGACTCCAGCTCACGTGACATTATGCTGCCTCCAGATAACGTGACATTATACTGCCTCCACGTTACATTATACTGCCTCCAGCTCATGTGCCATTATGCTGCCTCCAGCTCACGTTACATTATACTGCCTCCAGCTCACGTTACGTTATACTGCCTCCAGCTCACGTTACGTTATACTGCCTCCAGCACACATTACGTTGTACTGCCTCCAGCTCACTTTACATTATACTGCCTCCAGCTCACATGACATTAGGCTGCCTCCAGCTCAAGTTACATTTTACTGCCTCCAGCTCACGTGGCATTATGCTGCCTCCTGCACACGTGACATTATGCTGCCTCCAGCTCACTTTACATTATACTGCCTCCAGCTCACATTACATTATCCTGTCTCCAGCTCACGAGACATTATACTGCCTCCAGCTCACGAGACATTATACTGCCTCCAGCTCACGAGACATACTGCCTCCAGCTCACGAGACATTATACTGCCTCCAGCTCACGAGACATTATACTGCCTCAGGCTCACGTTACATTATACTGCCTCCAGCTCACGTTACATTATACAGCCTCCAGCTCACTTTACATTATGCTGCCTCCAGCTCACATTACATTATACTGCCTCCAGCTCATGTGACATTATACTGCCTCCACATTACGTTATACTGCCTCCAGCTCACGTTACATTATACTGCCTCCAGCTCACTTTACATTATGCTGCCTCCAGCTCACATTACATTATACTGCCTCCAGCTCATGTGACATTATACTGCCTCCACATTACATTATACTGCCTCCAGCTCATGTGCCATTATGCTGCCTCCAGCTCACGTTACATTATACTGCCTCCAGCTCACGTTACATTATACTGCCTCCAGCTCACTTTACATTATGCGCCTCCAGCTCACATTACATTATACTGCCTCCAGCTCGTGTGACATTATACTGCCTCCACATTACATTATACTGCCTCCAGCTCATGTGCCATTATGCTGCCTCCAGCTCACGTTACATTATACTGCCTCCAGCTCACGTTACATTATACTGCCTCCAGCTCACATTACATTATACTGCCTCCAGCTCACATTACATTATACTGCCTCCAGCTCACGTGACATTATACTGCCTCCAGCTCACGAGACATACTGCCTCCAGCTCACGAGACATTATGCTGCCTCCAGCTCAAGTGACATTATGCTGCCTCCAGCTCACATTACATTATACTGCCTCCAGCTCACATTACATTATACTGCCTCCACGTTACGTTATACTGCTTCCAGCTCACATTACATTATACTGCCTCCAGCTCACATTACATTATACTGCCTCCAGCTCACGTTACATTATACTGCCTCCAGCTCACATTACATTATACTGCCTCCAGCTCACGTTACATTATACTGCCTCCAGCTCACATTACATTATACTGCCTCCAGCTCACGTTACATTATACTGCCTCCAGCTCGCGTTACATTATACTGCCTCCAGCTCACATTACGTTATACTGCCTCCAGCTCACGTTACATTATACTGCCTCCAGCTCACATTACATTATACTGCCTCCAGCTCACGTTACATTATACTGCCTCCAGCTCACGTTACGTTATACTGCCTCCAGCTCACATTACATTATACTGCCTCCAGCTCACATTACATTATACTGCCTCCAGCTCACATTACATTATACTGCCTCCAGCTCACATTACATTATACTGCCTCCAGCTCACATTACATTATACTGCCTCCAGCTCACATTACATTATACTGCCTCCAGCTCACATTACATTATACTGCCTCCAGCTCACATTACATTATACTGCCTCCAGCTCACGTTACATTATACTGCCTCCAGCTCACGTTACATTATACTGCCTCCAGCTCACGTTACATTATACTGCCTCCAGCTCACGTGACATTTTGCTTCCTCCACCTCACGTGACATTATGCTGCCTCCAGCTCACGTGACATTATGCTGCCTCCAGCTCACGTGACATTATGCTGCCTCCAGCTCACGTTACGTTATACTGCCTCCAGCTCACGTTACGTTATACTGCCTCCAGCTCACGTTACGTTAGGCTGCCTCCAGCTCACGTTACATTTTACTGCCTCCAGCTCACGTTACGTTATGCTGCCTCCAGCTCACGTTACGTTATGCTGCCTCCAGCTCACGTTACATTATACTGCCTCCACGTTCGTTATACTGCCTCCAGCTCACATTACATTATACTGCCTCCACGTTACGTTATACTGCTTCCAGCTCACATTACATTATACTGCCTACAGCTCACATTACGTTATACTGCCTCCAGCTCACATTACATTACGCTGCCTCCAGCTCACGTTACGCTATACTGCCTCCAGCTCACATTACATTATACTGCCTCCAGCTCACGTGACATTATGCTGCCTCCAGCTCACGTTACATTATACTGCCTCCAGCTGACTTTACATTATGCTGCCTCCAGCTCACATTACATTATACTGCCTCCAGCTCATGTGACATTATACTGCCTCCACATTACGTTATACTGCCTCAGCTCACTTTACATTATGCTGCCTCCAGCTCACGTGACATTATGCTGCCTCCAGCTCACGTTACATTATACTGCCTCCAGCTCACTTTACATTATGCTGCCTCCAGCTCACATTACATTATACTGCCTCCAGCTCATGTGACATTATACTGCCTCCACATTACATTATACTGCCTCCAGCTCATGTGCCGTTATGCTGCCTCCAGCTCACGTTACATTATACTGCCTCCAGCTCACGTTACGTTATGCTGCCTCCAGCTCACGTTACGTTATGCTGCCTCCAGCTCACGTTACATTATACTGCCTCCACGTTACGTTATACTGCCTCCAGCTCACATTACATTATACTGCCTCCACGTTACGTTATACTGCTTCCAGCTCACATTACATTATACTGCCTACAGCTCACATTACGTTATACTGCCTCCAGCTCACATTACATTACGCTGCCTCCAGCTCACGTTACGCTATACTGCCTCCAGCTCACATTACATTATACTGCCTCCAGCTCACGTGACATTATGCTGCCTCCAGCTCACGTTACATTATACTGCCTCCAGCTCACTTTACATTATGCTGCCTCCAGCTCACATTACATTATACTGCCTCCAGCTCATGTGACATTATACTGCCTCCACATTACATTATACTGCCTCCAGCTCACTTTACATTATGCTGCCTCCAGCTCACGTGACATTATGCTGCCTCCAGCTCACGTGACATTATGCTGCCTCCAGCTCACTTTACATTATGCTGCCTCCAGCTCACATTACATTATACTGCCTCCAGCTCATGTGACATTATACTGCCTCCACATTACATTATACTGCCTCCAGCTCATGTGCCATTATGCTGCCTCCAGCTCACGTTACATTATACTGCCTCCAGCTCACTTTACATTATGCTGCCTCCGCGTTACGTTATACTGCCTCCAGCTCACATTACATTATACTGCCTCCATGTTACGTTATACTGCCTCCAGCTCACATTACATTATACTGCTTCCACGTTATGTTATACTGCTTCCTGCTCACATTACATTATACTGCCTCCAGCTCACATTACATTATACTGCCTCCAGCTCACGTTACATTATACTGCCTCCAGCTCACGTTACATTATACTGCCTCCAGCTCACGTTACATTATACTGCTTCCAGCTCACTTCACATTATGCTGCCTCCAGCTCACATTACATTATACTGCCTCCAGCTCACGTTACATTATACTGCCTCCAGCTCACTTTACATTATGCTGCCTCCAGCTCACGTTACGTTATACTGCCTCCAGCTCACTTTACATTATACTGCCTCCACATTACATTATACTGACTCCAGCTCACGTGACATTATGCTGCCTCCAGATAACGTGACATTATACTGCCTCCACATTACATTATACTGCCTCCAGCTCATGTGCCATTATGCTGCCTCCAGCTCACGTTACATTATACTGCCTCCAGCTCACGTTACGTTATACTGCCTCCAGCTCACGTTACGTTATACTGCCTCCAGCACACATTACGTTGTACTGCCTCCAGCTCACTTTACATTATACTGCCTCCAGCTCACATGACATTAGGCTGCCTCCAGCTCGTTACATTTTACTGCCTCCAGCTCACGTGACATTATGCTGCCTCCTGCACACGTGACATTATGCTGCCTCCAGCTCACTTTACATTATACTGCCTCCAGCTCATTACATTATCCTGTCTCCAGCTCACGAGACATTATACTGCCTCCAGCTCACGAGACATTATACTGCCTCCAGCTCACGAGACATACTGCCTCCAGCTCACGAGACATTATACTGCCTCCAGCTCACGAGACATTATACTGCCTCAGGCTCACGTTACATTATACTGCCTCCAGCTCACGTTACATTATACAGCCTCCAGCTCACGTTACATTATACTGCCTCCAGCTCACGTTACATTATACTGCCTCCAGCTCACCTGACGTTATACTGCCTCCAGCTCACGTGACATTATACTGCCTCCACGTTACATTATACTGCCTCCAGCTCACGTGACATTATGCTGCCTCCAGCTCACGTTACATTATACTGCCTCCAGCTCACTTTACATTATGCTGCCTCCAGCTCACATTACATTATGCTGCCTCCAGCTCACGTGACATTATACTGCCTCCACATTACATTATACTGCCTCCAGCTCAAGTGACATTATGCTGCCTCCAGCTCAAGTGACATTATGCTGCCTCCAGCTCAAGTGACATTATGCTGCCTCCAGCTCAAGTGACATTAAGCTGCCTCCAGCTCACATTACATTATACTGCCTCCAGCTCACGTTACGTTATGCTGCCTCCAGCTCACATTACATTATACTGCCTCCACGTTACGTTATACTGCTTCCAGCTCACATTACATTATACTGCCTCCAGCTCACATTACATTATACTGCCTCCAGCTCACATTACATTATACTGCCTCCAGCTGACATTACATTATACTGCCTCCAGCTGACATTACATTATACTGCCTCCAGCTCACGTTACATTATACTGCCTCCAGCTCACGTTACATTATACTGCCTCCAGCTCACGTTACATTATACTGCCTCCAGCTCACGTTACATTATACTGCCTCCAGCTCACGTTACATTATACTGCCTCCAGCTCACGTGACATTATACTGCCTCCAGCTCACGTGACATTATACTGCCTCCAGCTCACGTGACATTACACTGCCTCCAGCTCACGTGACATTATACTGCCTCCACGTTACATTATACTGCCTCCAGCTCACGTGACATTATGCTGCCTCCAGCTCACGTTACATTATACTGCCTCCAGCTCACTTTACATTATGCTGCCTCCAGCTCACATTACATTATGCTGCCTCCAGCTCACGTGACATTATACTGCCTCCACATTACATTATACTGCCTCCAGCTCAAGTGACATTATGCTGCCTCCAGCTCAAGTGACATTATGCTGCCTCCAGCTCACATTACATTATACTGCCTCCAGCTCACATTACGTTATGCTGCCTCCAGCTCACGTTACGTTATACTGCCTCCAGCTCACATTACATTATACTGCCTCCACGTTACGTTATACTGCTTCCAGCTCACATTACATTATACTGCCTCCAGCTCACATTACATTATACTGCCTCCAGCTCACATTACATTATACTGCCTCCAGCTCACATTACATTATACTGCCTCCAGCTCACATTACATTATACTGCCTCCAGCTCACTTTACATTATGCTGCCTCCAGCTCACGTGACATTATGCTGCCTCCAGCTCACGTTACATTATACTGCCTCCAGCTCACTTTACATTATGCTGCCTCCAGCTCACATTACATTATACTTCCTCCAGCTCATGTGACATTATACTGCCTCCACATTACATTATACTGCCTCCAGCTCATGTGCCATTATGCTGCCTCCAGCTCAAGTTACATTATACTGCCTCCAGCTCACTTTACATTATGCTGCCTCCGCGTTACGTTATACTGCCTCCAGCTCACATTACATTATACTGCCTCCATGTTACGTTATACTGCCTCCAGCTCACATTACATTATACTGCTTCCACGTTATGTTATACTGCTTCCTGCTCACATTACATTATACTGCCTCCAGCTCACATTACATTATACTGCCTCCAGCTCACGTTACATTATACTGCCTCCAGCTCACGTTACATTATACTGCCTCCAGCTCACGTTACATTATACTGCTTCCAGCTCACTTCACATTATGCTGCCTCCAGCTCACATTACATTATACTGCCTCCAGCTCACGTTACATTATACTGCCTCCAGCTCACTTTACATTATGCTGCCTCCAGCTCACGTTACGTTATACTGCCTCCAGCTCACATTACATTATACTGCGTCCACGTTATGTTATACTGCTTCCAGCTCATGTTACATTATACTGCCTCCAGCTCACGTTACATTATACTGCCTCCACGTTACGTTATATTGCTTCCAGCTCACATTACATTATACTGCCTCCAGCTCACGTTACATTATACTGCCTCCAGCTCACGTTACATTATACTGCCTCCAGCTCACGTTATATTATACTGCCTCCAGCTCACGTTACATTATAATGCTTCCTCATTACATTATACTTCCTCCAGCTCACGTTACATTATACTTCCTCCAGCTCACATTACATTATGCTGCCTCCAGCTCACGTGACATTATACTGCCTCGACATTACATTATACTGCCTCCACGTTACATTATACTGCCTCCACGTTACATTATACTGCCTCCACGTTACATTATACTACCTCCAGCTCACATTACATTATGCTGCCTCCAGCTCACGTTACGTTATACTGCCTCCAGCTCACTTTACATTATACTGCCTCCACATTACATTATACTGACTCCAGCTCACGTGACATTATGCTGCCTCCAGATAACGTGACATTATACTGCCTCCACATTACATTATACTGCCTCCAGCTCATGTGCCATTATGCTGCCTCCAGCTCACGTTACATTATACTGCCTCCAGCTCACGTTACGTTATACTGCCTCCAGCTCACGTTACGTTATACTGCCTCCAGCACACATTACGTTGTACTGCCTCCAGCTCACTTTACATTATACTGCCTCCAGCTCACATGACATTAGGCTGCCTCCAGCTCAACTTACATTTTACTGCCTCCAGCTCACGTGACATTATGCTGCCTCCTGCACACGTGACATTATGCTGCCTCCAGCTCACATTACATTATCCTGTCTCCAGCTCACGAGACATTATACTGCCTCCAGCTCACGAGACATTATACTGCCTCCAGCTCACGAGACATTATACTGCCTCCAGCTCACGAGACATTATACTGCCTCAGGCTCACGTTACATTATACTGCCTCCAGCTCACGTTACATTATACAGCCTCCAGCTCACGTTACATTATACTGCCTCCAGCTCACGTTACATTATACTGCCTCCAGCTCACCTGACATTATACTGCCTCCAGCTCACGTGGACATTATACTGCCTCCACGTTACATTATACTGCCTCCAGCTCACGTGACATTATGCTGCCTCCAGCTCACGTTACATTATACTGCTCCAGCTCACTTTACATTATGCTGCCTCCAGCTCACATTACATTATGCTGCCTCCAGCTCACGTGACATTATACTGCCTCCACATTACATTATACTGCCTCCAGCTCAAGTGACATTATGCTGCCTCCAGCTCAAGTGACATTATGCTGCCTCCAGCTCAAGTGACATTATGTTGCCTCCAGCTCAAGTGACATTATGCTGCCTCCAGCTCAAGTGACATTAAGCTGCCTCCAGCTCACATTACATTATACTGCCTCCAGCTCACATTACGTTATGCTGCCTCCAGCTCACATTACATTATACTGCCTCACGTTACGTTATACTGCTTCCAGCTCACATTACATTATACTGCCTCCAGCTCACATTACATTATACTGCCTCCAGCTCACATTACATTATACTGCCTCCAGCTGACATTACATTATACTGCCTCCAGCTCACTTACATTATACTGCCTCCAGCTCACGTTACATTATACTGCCTCCAGCTCACGTTACATTATACTGCCTCCAGCTCACGTTACATTATACTGCCTCCAGCTCACGTTACATTATACTGCCTCCAGCTCACGTTACATTATACTGCCTCCAGCTCACGTGACATTATACTGCCTCCAGCTCACGTGACATTATACTGCCTCCAGCTCACGTGACATTACACTGCCTCCAGCTCACGTGACATTATACTGCCTCCACGTTACATTATACTGCCTCCAGCTCACGTGACATTATGCTGCCTCCAGCTCACGTTACATTATACTGCCTCCAGCTCACTTTACATTATGCTGCCTCCAGCTCACATTACATTATGCTGCCTCCAGCTCACGTGACATTATACTGCCTCCACATTACATTATACTGCCTCCAGCTCAAGTGACATTATGCTGCCTCCAGCTCGGTTACATTATGCTGCCTCCAGCTCACATTACATTATACTGCCTCCAGCTCACATTACGTTATGCTGCCTCCAGCTCACGTTACGTTATACTGCCTCCAGCTCACGTTACGTTATACTGCCTCCAGCTCACATTACATTATACTGCCTCCACGTTACGTTATACTGCTTCCAGCTCACATTACATTATACTGCCTCCAGCTCACATTACATTATACTGCCTCCAGCTCACATTACATTATACTGCCTCCAGCTCACATTACATTATACTGCCTCCAGCTCACATTACATTATACTGCCTCCAGCTCACATTACATTATACTGCCTCCAGCTCACGTTACATTATACTGCCTCCAGCTCACGTTACATTATACTGCCTCCAGCTCACGTTACATTATACTGCATCCAGCTCACTTTACATTATGCTGCCTCCAGCTCACGTTACGTTATACTGCCTCCAGCTCACATTACATTATACTGCCTCCACGTTATGTTATACTGCCTCCAGCTCATGTTACATTATACTGCCTCCAGCTCACGTTACATTATACTGCCTCCAGTTCACGTTACATTATACTGCCTCCAGCTCACTTTACATTATGCTGCCTCCAGCTCACGTTACGTTATACTGCCTCCAGCTCACATTACATTATACTGTGTCCACGTTATGTTATACTGCTTCCAGCTCACGTTACATTATACTGCCTCCAGCTCACGTTACATTATACTGCCTCCACGTTACGTTATATTGCTTCCAGCTCACATTACATTATACTGCCTCCAGCTCACGTTACATTATACTGCCTCCAGCTCACGTTACATTATACTGCCTCCAGCTCACGTTACATTATACTGCCTCCAGCTCACGTTACATTATAATGCCTCCTCGTTACATTATACTTCCTCCAGCTCACGTTACATTATACTGCCTCCAGCTCACATTACATTATGCTGCCTCCAGCTCACGTGACATTATACTGCCTCCACATTACATTATACTGCCTCCACGTTACATTATACTGCCTCCACATTACATTATACTGCCTCCAGCTCACATTACGTTATGCTGCCTCCAGCTCACATTACATTATACTGCCTCCACGTTACGTTATACTGCTTCCAGCTCACATTACATTATACTGCCTCCAGCTCACATTACATTATACTGCCTCCAGCTCACATTACATTATACTGCCTCCAGCTGACGTTACATTATACTGCCTCCAGCTCACATTACATTATACTGCCTCCAGCTCACGTTACATTATACTGCCTCCAGCTCACGTTACATTATACTGCCTCCAGCTCACGTTACATTATACTGCCTCCAGCTCACGTTACATTATACTGCCTCCAGCTCACGTTACATTATACTGCCTCCAGCTCACGTGACATTATACTGCCTCCAGCTCACGTGGACATTATACTGCCTCCAGCTCACGTGACATTACACTGCCTCCAGCTCACGTGACATTATACTGCCTCCACGTTACGTTATACTGCCTCCAGCTCACGTGGACATTATGCTGCCTCCAGCTCACGTTACATTATACTGCCTCCAGCTCACTTTACGTTATACTGCCTCCAGCTCACGTTACGTTATACTGCCTCCAGCTCACATTACATTATGCTGCCTCCAGCTCAAGTTACATTATGCTGCCCTCCAGCTCACATTACATTATACTGCCTCCAGCTCACATTCGTTATGCTGCCTCCAGCTCACGTTACGTTATACTGCCTCCAGCTCACGTTACGTTATACTGCCTCCAGCTCACATTACATTATACTGCCTCCACGTTACGTTATACTGCTTCCAGCTCACATTACATTATACTGCCTCCAGCTCACATTACATTATACTGCCTCCAGCTCACATTACATTATACTGCCTCCAGCTCACATTACATTATACTGCCTCAGCTCACATTACATTATACTCGCCTCCAGCTCACATTACATTATACTGCCTCCAGCTCACGTTACATTATACTGCCTCCAGCTCACGTTACATTATACTGCCTCCAGCTCATGTGAGCATTATACTGCCTCCACATTACATTATACTGCCTCCAGCTCATGTGCCATTATGCTGCCTCCAGCTCACGTTACATTATACTGCCTCCAGCTCACGTTACGTTATGCTGCCTCCAGCTCACGTTACGTTATGCTGCCTCCAGCTCACGTTACATTATACTGCCTCCACGTTACGTTATACTGCCTCCAGCTCACATTACATTATACTGCCTCCACGTTACGTTATACTGCTTCCAGCTCACATTACATTATACTGCCTACAGCTCACATTACGTTATACTGCCTCCAGCTCACATTACATTACGCTGCCTCCAGCTCACGTTACATTATACTGCCTCCAGCTCACTTTACGTTATACTGCCTCCAGCTCACGTTACGTTATACTGCCTCCAGCTCACATTACATTATGCTGCCTCCAGCTCAAGTTACATTATGCTGCCTCCAGCTCACATTACATTATACTGCCTCCAGCTCACATTACGTTATGCTGCCTCCAGCTCACGTTACGTTATCACTGCCTCCAGCTCACGTTCGTTATACTGCCTCCAGCTCACATTACATTATACTGCCTCCACGTTACGTTATACTGCTTCCAGCTCACATTACATTATACTGCCTCCAGCTCACATTACATTATACTGCCTCCAGCTCACGTTACATTATACTGCCTCCAGCTCACATTACATTATACTGCCTCCAGCTCAATTACATTATACTGCCTCCAGCTCATTACATTATACTGCCTCCAGCTCACGTTACATTATACTGCCTCCAGCTCACATTACATTATACTGCCTCCAGCTCATGTGACATTATACTGCTTCCACATTACATTATACTGCCTCAGCTCATGTGCCATTATGCTGCCTCCAGCTCACGTTACATTATACGCCTCCAGCTCACGTTACGTTATACCCTCCAGCTCACGTTACGTTGTGCTGCCTCCAGTCACGATTACATTATACTGCTCCACGTTACGTTATACTGCCTCCAGCTCACATTACATTATACTGCCTCCACGTTAATTATACTGCTTCCAGCTCAGTTACATTATACGCCTACAGCTCACGTTACGTTATACTGCCTCCAGCTCACATTACATTACGCTGCCTCCAGCTCACGTT
>NW_025550244.1:0-74763 GCF_905237065.1 Salmo salar | reverse complement strand
CACGTTACATTATACTGCCTCCAGCTCACGTTTACATTATACTGCCTCCAGCTCACGTTACATTATACTGCTTCCAGCTCACGTTACATTATACTGCCTCCAGCTCACGTGACATTATACTGCCTCCAACGTGACATTATACTGCCTCCAGCTCACATTACATTATACTGCCTCCAGTTTCACGTTACATTTACTGCCTCAGCTCACGTGCGTAATACTTGCCTCCAGCTCGCTTTATACGTTACGTTATACTGCCTCCACGTTACATTATACTCTCCAGCTCACGTTTACATTATACTGCTCCAGCTCACGTTACATTATACTGCCTCCAGCTCACGTTACATTATACTGCTTCCAGCTCACGTTACATTATACTGCCTCCAGCTCACGTTACATTATACTGCCTCCAGCTCACGTTACATTATACTGCCTCCAGCTCACGTTACATTTTACTGCCTCCACTCTGCTCACGTTACATTATACTGTTTCCAGCTCACGTTACGTTATACTTCGCCTCCAGCTCACGTTACATTATACTGCCTCCAGCTCACGTTACATTATACTGCCTCAGCTCACGTTACTTTATACTGCCTCCAGCTCACGTTACTTTATACTGCCTCCACGTGAACATTATACTGCCTTCCAGCTCAGTTACAATACTGCCTCCAGCTCACGTTACTTTATACTGCCTCTCAGCTCACGTTACATTATTCTGCCTCCAGTTACGCTTTATACTGCCTCAGTTCACATTACATTAATACTGCCTCCAGCTCACATTACATTATACTGCCTCCAGCTCACGTTACATTATACTGCCTCCAGCTCACGTTACTATACTGCCTCCAGCTCACGTTACATTATACTGCCTCCAGCTCACGTTACATTCATACTGCCTCCAGCTCACGTTACATTATACTCCTCCAGCTCACGTTACATTATACTGCCTCCAGCTCACGTAACATTTTACTGCCGTGCACGTTACGTTATGCTGCCTCCAGCTCACATTACGTTATGCTGCCTTCCGTTGCGTTATACTGCCTCCAGCTCATTACATTATACTGCCTCCAGCTCACGTTACATTATACTGCCTCCAGCTCACGCGTTACATTATACTGCCTCCAGCTCACGTTACTTTATACTGCCTCCAGCTCACGTTACATTATACTGCCTCCAGCTCACAGTTACATTATACTGCTTCCAGCTCACCGTTACATTATACTGCCTCCAGCTCCGTTTACATTATACTGCCTCCAGCTCACTGACAGTATTCTGCCTCCAGCTCATGACAGTATTCTGCCTCCAGCTCACATGACGGTATTCTGCCTCCAGCTCACGTTACATTATTCTGCCTCCAGCTCACGTTACATTATTCTGCCTCCAGCTCGCGTGACGATTATCCTGCCTCCAGCTCAGCGTGACATTATGCTGCCTCCAGCTCACGTTACATTATACTGCCTCCTACGTTACATTATACTTGCCTCTTCACGTTACATTATACTGCCTCCAGTTCACGTTACATTATTCTGCCTCCAGTTCACGTGACGTAATACTGCCTCCAGCTCACGCTACGTTATACTGCCTCCAGCTCACGTTACGTTATACTGCCTCCAGCTCACGTTAACGTTATACTAACACCTCAGCTCACGTTACATTATACTGCCTCCAGCTCACGATTAACCTTATACTGCCTCCAGCTCACATTACATTATCTGCCTCCAGCTCACGTTACATTATACTGCCTCCAGCTCCGTTAAGCATTTACTGCCTCCAGCTCACGTTACATTTTACTGCCTCCAGCTCACGTTACATTATACTGCCTCCAGCTGACGGTGACATTATAGGCTGCCTCCAGCTCACGTTACATTATACTGCCTCCAGCTCACGTTACATTATGCTGCCTCCAGCTCACGTTACGTTATACTGCATCCAGCTCATTACGTTATACTGCCTCACGTTACAGTTTCGCCTCCAGCTCGCGTTACAGTTATACTGCCTCAGCTCACGTTACATTATACTGCCTCAGCTCACGTTACGTATATTGCCTCCACGTTACGTTATACTGCCTCCAGCTCACATTACATTATACTGCCTCCAGCTCACATTACATTATACCGCCTTCCAGCTCATTACATTATACTGCTTCCAGCTCTTACATTATACTGCCTCCAGCTCACATTACATTATACTACTTCCAGCTCACATTACATTATACTGCCTCGCTGACGTGACATTATGTTCCAGCTCGCGTGACGTTATACTGCCTCTCAGCTCACGTGACATTATACTGCCTCCAGCTCACGTTACATTATAATACCTCAAGCTCACGTTACATTTACTGCCTCCAGCTCACGTTACATTATGCTGCCTCCAGCTCACGTTACATTATGTGCCTCAGCTCACGTTACCATTATACTGCCTCCAGCTCACATTACGTTATACTGCCTCCACGTTCTACGGTTATACTGCCATCCACATTACGTTATACTGCTTCCACGTTACGTTATACTGCCTCCAGCTCACGTTACGTTATACTGCCTCCAGCTCACGTTACAGTTATACTGCCTCCAGCTCACGTTGTTATACTGCCTCCAGCTCACGTTACACGTTATACTGCCTCCAGCTCCGTTGTTATACTGCCTCCAGCTCACGTTACGTTATACTGCTTCCAGCTCATTGCGTTATACCATCCTCCAGCTCATTACATTATACCGCCTCCAGCTCACATTACATTATACCGCTTCGAGCTCACGACATTATAACGCCTCCAGTTACGTTACATTATGCTGCCTCGCTCACGTTACATTATGCTGCTCTCCAGCTCACGTTACATTATACTGCCTCCAGCTCACGTTACATTATACTGCCTCCAGCTCACATTACGTTATACTGCCTCCACGTTAACGTTATACTGCCATCCACGTTACGTTATACTGCCTCCAGCTCACAGAGTTACGTTATACTGTCCAGCTCACGTTACGTTATACTGCCTCCAGCTCACGTTACGTTATACTGCTTCCAGCTCACGTTACGTTATACCCGCCTCCAGCTCACATTACATTATACCGCCTCCAGCTCACATTACATTATACCGCTTCCAGCTCACATTACATTATAACGCCTCCAGCTTACATTACATTATACTACTTCCAGCTCAATTACATTATACTGCCTCCAGCTCACATTACATTATACTGCCTCCAGCTCACGTTACATTATACTGCCTCCAGCTCACGTTACATTATACTGCCTCCAGTCACGTTCATATACTGCCTCCAGCTCACGTTACATTATACTGCCTCCAGCTCACGTTAGCGTTATGCTGCCTCCAGCTCACGTTTTACATTATGCTGCCACTCCGACATACCTCCAGCTCACGTTACATTAGCTGCCTCCAGCTCACGTTACATTATATGCCGTCCAGCTCACGTTACATTATGCTGCCTCCAGCTCCGTTACATTATACTTTCGCCTCCAGCTCACGTTACATTATACTGCCTCCAGCTCACGTTACGTTATACTGCCTCAGCTCCGTTACATTATACTGCCTCAGCTCACGTTACATTATACTGCCTCCAGCTCACGTTACATTATACTGCCTCCAGCTCACGTTACATTATACTGCCTCCAGCTCACGTTTACATTATACTGCCTGCCCAGCTCACGTTACATTATACTGCCTCAGCTCACGTTACATTTATGCTGCCTCCAGCTCACTTTACTTTATACTGCCTCCAGCTCACGTTACATTATACTGCCTCCAGCTCACTTTACATTTTGCTGCCTCCAGCTCACATTACATTATGCTGCCTCCAGCTCACGTGACATTATACTGCCTCCACATTACATTATACTGCCTCCAGCTCACGTTACATTATGCTGCCTCCAGCTCACTTTACATTATGCTGTCTCCAGCTCACGTTACATTATGCTGCCTCCAGCTCACGTTACATTATACTGCCTCCAGCTCACGTTACATTATACTGCCTCCAGCTCACGTTACATTATACTGCCTCCAGCTCACGTTACATTATACTGCCTCCAGCTCACGTTACATTATACTGCCTCCAGCTCACGTTACATTATACTGCCTCCAGCTCACGTTACATTATACTGCCTCCAGCTCACTTTACATTATACTGCCTCCAGCTCACTTTACTTTATACTGCCTCCAGCTCATTCGTTACATTATACTGCCTCCAGCTCACGTTACATTATGCTGCCTCCAGCTCACATTACATTATGCTGCCTCCAGCTCACGTGACATTATACTGCCTCCACATTACATTATACTGCCTCCAGCTCACGTTACATTATGCTGCCTCCAGCTCACGCGGCATTATGCTGCCTCCAGCTCACATTACGATTATACTGCCTCCAGCTCACGTTACGTTATACTGCCTCCAGCTCACATTACATTATACTGCCTCCAGCTCCGTTACGTTATACTGCCTCCAGCTCACATTACGTTATACTGCCTCCAGCTCACGTTACATTATACTGCCTCCAGCTCACGTTACGTTATACTGCCTCCAGCTCACGTTACATTATACTGCGCCTCCAGCTCACGTTACATTATGCTGCCTCCAGCTCACGTTACGTTATGCTGCCTCAGCTCACGTTACATTATACTGCCTCCAGCTCACGTTACATTATACTGCCTCCAGCTCACGTTACGTTATACTGCCTCCAGCTCACGTTACGTTATACTGCCTCTCACGTTACGTTATACTGCCTCCAGCTCACGTTACATTATACTGCCTCCAGCTCACGTTACGTTATACTGCCTCCAGCTCACGTTACATTATACTGCCTCCAGCTCACATTACATTATACTGCCTCCAGCTCACGTTACATTATACTGCCTCCAGCTCACGTTACATTATACTGCCTCCAGCTCACGTTACATTATACTGCCTCCAGCTCACATTACGTTATACTGCTTCCAGCTCACGTTACATTATACTGCCTCCAGCTCACGTTACATTATACTACTTCCAGCTCACATTACATTATACTGCCTCCAGCTCACGTGACATTATGCTGCCTCCAGCTCACGTGACATTATACTGCCTCCAGCTCACGTGACATTATACTGCCTCCAGCTCACGTTACATTATAATGCCTCCAGCTCACGTTACATTTTACTGCCTCCAGCTCACGTTACATTATGCTGCCTCCAGCTAACGTTACATTATGCTGCCTCCAGCTCACGTTACATTATACTGCCTCCAGCTCACATTACGTTATACTGCCTCCACGTTACGTTATACTGCCTCCACGTTACGTTATACTGCCTCCAGCTCACGTTACGTTATACTGCCTCCAGCTCACGTTACGTTATACTGCCTCCAGCTCACGTTACATTATACTGCCTCCAGCTCACGTTACGTTATACTGCCTCCACGTTACGTTATACTGCTTCCAGCTCACATTACATTATACCCGCCTCCAGCTCACATTACATTATACCGCCTCCAGCTCACGTTACATTATACGCTTCCAGCTCACATTACATTATAACTACTCCAGCTCACATTACATTATACTGGTTCCAGCTCACATTACATTATACTGCCTCCAGCTCACGTTACATTATACTGCCTCCAGCTCACGTTACATTATACTGCTTCCAGCTCACGTTACGTTATACTGCCTCCAGCTCACATTACATTATGCTGCCTCCAGCTCACATTACATTATGCTGCCTCCAGCTCACGTTACATTATGCTGCCTCCAGCTCACGTTACATTATGCTGCCTCCAGCTCACGTTACATTATGCTGCCTCCAGCTCACGTTACATTATGCTGCCTCCAGCTCACGTTACATTATACTGCCTCCAGCTCACGTTACATTATACTGCCTCCAGCTCACGTTACATTATACTGCCTCCAGCTCACGTTACGTTATACTGCCTCCAGCTCACGTTACATTATACTGCCTCCAGCTCACGTTACATTATGCTGCCTCCAGCTCACGTTACTTTATGCTGCCTCCAGCTCACGTTACATTATACTGCTTCCAGCTCACATTACATTATAACGCCTCCAGCTCACGTTACATTATACTACTTCCAGCTCACATTACATTATACTGCCTCCAGCTCACATTACATTATGCTGCCTCCAGCTCACGTGACATTATACTGCCTCCACATTACATTATACTGCCTCCAGCTCAAGTGACATTATGCTGCCTCCAGCTCAAGTGGCATTATGCTGCCTCCAGCTCACATTACATTATACTGCCTCCAGCTCACATTACGTTATGCTGCCT
This sequence comes from Salmo salar, assembly GCF_905237065.1. NCBI lineage: Eukaryota > Metazoa > Chordata > Actinopteri > Salmoniformes > Salmonidae > Salmo > Salmo salar. The sequence goes on along the minus strand of NW_025550244.1, from coordinate 68,489 downwards.
CCAGCTCACGTTACGTTATACTGCCTCCAGCTCACATTACATTATACTGCCTCCACGTTACGTTATATTGCTTCCAGCTCACATTACGTTATACTGCCTCCAGCTCACGTTACGTTATACTGCCTCCAGCTCACGTTACGTTATACTGCCTCCAGCTCACGTTACGTTATACTGCCTCCACATTACATTATGCTGCCTCCAGCTCACGTTACGTTATACTGCATCCAGCTCACGTTACGTTATACTGCCTCCACGTTACGTTATACTGCCTCCAGCTCACGTTACGTTATACTGCCTCCAGCTCACGTTACATTATACTGCCTCCAGCTCACGTTACGTTATATTGCCTCCACGTTACGTTATACTGCCTCCAGCTCACATTACATTATACTGCCTCCAGCTCACATTACATTATACCGCCTCCAGCTCACATTACATTATACCGCCTCCAGCTCACATTACATTATACCGCCTCCAGCTCACATTACATTATACTGCCTCCAGCTCATTACATTATACTACTTCCAGCTCACATTACATTATACTGCCTCCAGCTGACGTGACATTATGCTGCCTCCAGCTCACGTGACATTATGCTGCCTCCAGCTCACGTGACATTATACTGCCTCCAGCTCACGTGACATTATACTGCCTCCAGCTCACGTTACATTATAATACCTCCAGCTCACGTTACATTTTACTGCCTCCAGCTCACGTTACATTATGCTGCCTCCAGCTCACGTTACATTATGCTGCCTCCAGCTCACGTTACATTATACTGCCTCCAGCTCACGTTACATTATACTGCCTCCAGCTCACATTACGTTATACTGCCTCCACGTTACGTTATACTGCCTCCACGTTACGTTATACTGCCTCCAGCTCACGTTACGTTATACTGCCTCCACGTTACGTTATACTGCCTCCACGTTACGTTATACTGCCTCCAGTTCACGTTACGTTATACTGCCTCCAGCTCACGTTACGTTATACTGCCTCCAGCTCACGTTACGTTATACTGCCTCCACGTTACGTTATACTGCTTCCAGCTCACATTACATTATACCCGCCTCCAGCTCACATTACATTATACCGCCTCCAGCTCACATTACATTATACCGCTTCCAGCTCACATTACATTATAACTACTCCAGCTCACATTACATTATACTACTTCCAGCTCACATTACATTATACTGCCTCCAGCTCACGTTACATTATACTGCCTCCAGCTCACGTTACATTATACTGCTTCCAGCTCACGTTACATTATACTGCCTCCAGCTCACATTACATTATGCTGCCTCCAGCTCACATTACATTATGCTGCCTCCAGCTCACGTTACATTATGCTGCCTCCAGCTCACGTTACATTATGCTGCCTCCAGCTCACGTTACATTATACTGCCTCCAGCTCACGTTACATTATACTGCCTCCAGCTCACGTTACATTATACTGCCTCCAGCTCACGTTACATTATACTGCCTCCAGCTCACGTTACATTATACTGCCTCCAGCTCACGTTACATTATACTGCCTCCAGCTCACGTTACATTATACTGCCTCCAGCTCACGTTACATTATGCTGCCTCCAGCTCACGTTACTTTATACTGCCTCCAGCTCACGTTACATTATACTGCTTCCAGCTCACATTACATTATAACGCCTCCAGCTCACGTTACGTTATACTGCCTCCAGCTCACGTTACGTTATACTGCCTCCAGCTCACGTTACGTTATACTGCCTCCACGTTACGTTATACTGCTTCCAGCTCACATTACATTATACCCGCCTCCAGCTCACATTACATTATACCGCCTCCAGCTCACATTACATTATACCGCTTCAGCTCAATTACATTATAACTACTCCAGCTCACATTACATTATACTACTTCCAGCTCACATTACATTATACTGCCTCCAGCTCACGTTACATTATACTGCCTCCAGCTCACGTTACATTATACTGCTTCCAGCTCACGTTACATTATACTGCTTCCAGCTCACGTTACATTATACTGCCTCCAGCTCACGTTACATTATGCTGCCTCCAGCTCACGTTACATTATGCTGCCTCCAGCTCACGTTACATTATGCTGCCTCCAGCTCACGTTACATTATACTGCCTCCAGCTCACGTTACATTATACTGCCTCCAGCTCACGTTACATTATACTGCCTCCAGCTCACGTTACATTATACTGCCTCCAGCTCACGTTACATTATACTGCCTCCAGCTCACGTTACATTATACTGCCTCCAGCTCACGTTACATTATACTGCCTCCAGCTCACGTTACATTATGCTGCCTCCAGCTCACGTTACTTTATACTGCCTCCAGCTCACGTTACATTATACTGCTTCCAGCTCACATTACATTATAAGCCTCCAGCTCACATTACATTATACTACTTCCAGCTCACATTACATTATACTGCCTCCAGCTCACATTACATTATGCTGCCTCCAGCTCACGTGACATTATACTGCCTCCACATTACATTATACTGCCTCCAGCTCAAGTGACATTATGCTGCCTCCAGCTCACGTTACATTATGCTGCCTCCAGCTCACGTTACATTATGCTGCCTCCAGCTCACGTTACATTATACTGCCTCCAGCTCACGTTACATTATACTGCCTCCAGCTCACGTTACATTATACTGCCTCCAGCTCACGTTACATTATACTGCCTCCAGCTCACGTTACATTATACTGCCTCCAGCTCACGTTACATTATACTGCCTCCAGCTCACGTTACATTATACTGCCTCCAGCTCACGTTACATTATACTGCCTCCAGCTCACGTTACATTATGCTGCCTCCAGCTCACGTTACTTTATACTGCCTCCAGCTCACGTTACATTATACTGCTTCCAGCTCACATTACATTATAACGCCTCCAGCTCACATTACATTATACTACTTCCAGCTCACATTACATTATACTGCCTCCAGCTCACATTACATTATGCTGCCTCCAGCTCACGTGGACATTATACTGCCTCCACATTACATTATACTGCCTCCAGCTCAAGTGACATTATGCTGCCTCCAGCTCACATTACATTATACTGCCTCCAGCTCACATTACATTATAACGCCTCCAGCTCACGTTACATTATACTACTTCCAGCTCACATTACATTATACTGCTCTCCAGCTCACATTACATTATGCTGCCTCCAGCTCACGTGGACATTATACTGCCTCCACATTACATTACATTATACTGCCTCCACGTTCGTTATACTGCTTCCAGCTCACATTACATTATACTGCCTCCAGCTCACATTACATTATACTGCCTCCAGCTCACATTACATTATACTGCCTCCAGCTCACATTACATTATGCTGCCTCCAGCTCACGTTACATTTTGCTGCCTCCAGCTCACTTTACATTTTGCTGCCTCCAGCTCACATTACATTATGCTGCCTCCAGCTCACGTGACATTATACTGCCTCCACATAACATTATACTGCCTCCAGCTCAAGTGACATTATACTGCCTCCAGCTCAAGTGACATTATGCTGCCTCCAGCTCACATTACATTATACTGCCTCCAGCTCACATTACATTATACTGCCTCCAGCTCACATTACGTTATGCTGCCTCCAGCTCACGTGACATTATACTGCCTCCACATAACATTATACTGCCTCCAGCTCAAGTGACATTATACTGCCTCCAGCTCAAGTGACATTATGCTGCCTCCAGCTCACATTACATTATACTGCCTCCAGCTCACATTACGTTATGCTGCCTCCAGCTCACGTTACGTTATACTGCCTCCAGCTCACATTACATTATACTGCCTCCACGTTACGTTATACTGCTTCCAGCTCACATTACATTATATTGCCTCCAGCTCACATTACATTATACTGCCTCCAGCTCACGTTACATTATACTGCCTCCAGCTCACGTTACATTATGCTGCCTCCAGCTCACGTTACTTTATGCTGCCTCCAGCTCACGTTACATTATACTGCTTCCAGCTCACATTACATTATAACGCCTCCAGCTCACATTACATTATACTACTTCCAGCTCACATTACATTATACTGCCTCCAGCTCACATTACATTATGCTGCCTCCAGCTCACGTGACATTATACTGCCTCCACATTACATTATACTGCCTCCAGCTCAAGTGACATTATGCTGCCTCCAGCTCAAGTGGCATTATGCTGCCTCCAGCTCACATTACATTATACTGCCTCCAGCTCACATTACGTTATGCTGCCTCCAGCTCACGTTACGTTATACTGCCTCCAGCTCACATTACATTATACTGCCTCCACGTTACGTTATATTGCTTCCAGCTCACATTACGTTATACTGCCTCCAGCTCACGTTACGTTATACTGCCTCCAGCTCACGTTACGTTATACTGCCTCCAGCTCACGTTACGTTATACTGCCTCCACATTACATTATGCTGCCTCCAGCTCACGTTACGTTATACTGCATCCAGCTCACGTTACGTTATACTGCCTCCACGTTACGTTATACTGCCTCCAGCTCACGTTACGTTATACTGCCTCCAGCTCACGTTACATTATACTGCCTCCAGCTCACGTTACGTTATATTGCCTCCACGTTACGTTATACTGCCTCCAGCTCATTACATTATACTGCCTCCAGCTCACATTACATTATACCGCCTCCAGCTCACATTACATTATACCGCCTCCAGCTCACATTACATTATACCGCCTCCAGCTCACATTACATTATACTGCCTCCAGCTCACTTACATTATACTACTTCCAGCTCACATTACATTATACTGCCTCCAGCTGACGTGACATTATGCTGCCTCCAGCTCACGTGACATTATGCTGCCTCCAGCTCACGTGACATTATACTGCCTCCAGCTCACGTGACATTATACTGCCTCCAGCTCACGTTACATTATAATACCTCCAGCTCACGTTACATTTTACTGCCTCCAGCTCACGTTACATTATGCTGCCTCCAGCTCACGTTACATTATGCTGCCTCCAGCTCACGTTACATTATACTGCCTCCAGCTCACGTTACATTATACTGCCTCCAGCTCACATTACGTTATACTGCCTCCACGTTACGTTATACTGCCTCCACGTTACGTTATACCGCCTCCAGCTCACGTTACGTTATACTGCCTCCACGTTACGTTATACTGCCTCCACGTTACGTTATACTGCCTCCAGTTCACGTTACGTTATACTGCCTCCAGCTCACGTTACGTTATACTGCCTCCAGCTCACGTTACGTTATACTGCCTCCACGTTACGTTATACTGCTTCCAGCTCACATTACATTATACCCGCCTCCAGCTCACATTACATTATACCGCCTCCAGCTCACATTACATTATACCGCTTCCAGCTCACATTACATTATAACTACTCCAGCTCACATTACATTATACTACTTCCAGCTCACATTACGTTATACTGCCTCCAGCTCACGTTACATTATACTGCCTCCAGCTCACGTTACGTTATACTGCTTCCAGCTCACGTTACATTATACTGCCTCCAGCTCATTACATTATGCTGCCTCCAGCTCACATTACATTATGCTGCCTCCAGCTCACGTTACATTATGCTGCCTCCAGCTCACGTTACATTATGCTGCCTCCAGCTCACGTTACATTATACTGCCTCCAGCTCACGTTACATTATACTGCCTCCAGCTCACGTTACATTATACTGCCTCCAGCTCACGTTACATTATACTGCCTCCAGCTCACGTTACATTATACTGCCTCCAGCTCACGTTACATTATACTGCCTCCAGCTCACGTTACATTATACTGCCTCCAGCTCACGTTACATTATGCTGCCTCCAGCTCACGTTACTTTATACTGCCTCCAGCTCACGTTACATTATACTGCTTCCAGCTCACATTACATTATAACGCCTCCAGCTCACGTTACGTTATACTGCCTCCAGCTCACGTTACGTTATACTGCCTCCAGCTCACGTTACGTTATACTGCCTCCACGTTACGTTATACTGCTTCCAGCTCACATTACATTATACCCGCCTCCAGCTCACATTACATTATACCGCCTCCAGCTCACATTACATTATACCGCTTCCAGCTCACATTACATTATAACTACTCCAGCTCACATTACATTATACTACTTCCAGCTCACATTACATTATACTGCCTCCAGCTCACGTTACATTATACTGCCTCCAGCTCACGTTACATTATACTGCTTCCAGCTCACGTTACATTATACTGCTTCCAGCTCACGTTACATTATACTGCCTCCAGCTCACGTTACATTATGCTGCCTCCAGCTCACGTTACATTATGCTGCCTCCAGCTCACGTTACATTATGCTGCCTCCAGCTCACGTTACATTATACTGCCTCCAGCTCACGTTACATTATACTGCCTCCAGCTCACGTTACATTATACTGCCTCCAGCTCACGTTACATTATACTGCCTCCAGCTCACGTTACATTATACTGCCTCCAGCTCACGTTACATTATACTGCCTCCAGCTCACGTTACATTATACTGCCTCCAGCTCACGTTACATTATGCTGCCTCCAGCTCACGTTACTTTATACTGCCTCCAGCTCACGTTACATTATACTGCTTCCAGCTCACATTACATTATAACGCCTCCAGCTCACATTACATTATACTACTTCCAGCTCACATTACATTATACTGCCTCCAGCTCACATTACATTATGCTGCCTCCAGCTCACGTGACATTATACTGCCTCCACATTACATTATACTGCCTCCAGCTCAAGTGACATTATGCTGCCTCCAGCTCACGTTACATTATGCTGCCTCCAGCTCACGTTACATTATGCTGCCTCCAGCTCACGTTACATTATACTGCCTCCAGCTCACGTTACATTATACTGCCTCCAGCTCACGTTACATTATACTGCCTCCAGCTCACGTTACATTATACTGCCTCCAGCTCACGTTACATTATACTGCCTCCAGCTCACGTTACATTATACTGCCTCCAGCTCACGTTACATTATACTGCCTCCAGCTCACGTTACATTATACTGCCTCCAGCTCACGTTACATTATGCTGCCTCCAGCTCACGTTACTTTATACTGCCTCCAGCTCACGTTACATTATACTGCTTCCAGCTCACATTACATTATAACGCCTCCAGCTCACATTACATTATACTACTTCCAGCTCACATTACATTATACTGCCTCCAGCTCACATTACATTATGCTGCCTCCAGCTCACGTGACATTATACTGCCTCCACATTACATTATACTGCCTCCAGCTCAAGTGACGTTATGCTGCCTCCAGCTCACATTACATTATACTGCCTCCAGCTCACATTACATTATAACGCCTCCAGCTCACATTACATTATACTACTTCCAGCTCACATTACATTATACTGCCTCCAGCTCACATTACATTATGCTGCCTCCAGCTCACGTGACATTATACTGCCTCCACATTACATTACATTATACTGCCTCCACGTTACGTTATACTGCTTCCAGCTCACATTACATTATACTGCCTCCAGCTCACATTACATTATACTGCCTCCAGCTCACATTACATTATACTGCCTCCAGCTCACATTACATTATGCTGCCTCCAGCTCACGTTACATTTTGCTGCCTCCAGCTCACTTTACATTTTGCTGCCTCCAGCTCACATTACATTATGCTGCCTCCAGCTCACGTGACATTATACTGCCTCCACATAACATTATACTGCCTCCAGCTCACGTGACATTATACTGCCTCCAGCTCAGGTGACATTATGCTGCCTCCAGCTCACATTACATTATACTGCCTCCAGCTCACATTACATTATACTGCCTCCAGCTCACATTACGTTATGCTGCCTCCAGCTCACGTGACATTATACTGCCTCCACATAACATTATACTGCCTCCAGCTCAAGTGACATTATACTGCCTCCAGCTCAAGTGACATTATGCTGCCTCCAGCTCACATTACATTATACTGCCTCCAGCTCACATTACGTTATGCTGCCTCCAGCTCACGTTACGTTATACTGCCTCCAGCTCACATTACATTATACTGCCTCCACGTTACGTTATACTGCTTCCAGCTCACATTACATTATATTGCCTCCAGCTCACATTACATTATACTGCCTCCAGCTCACATTACATTATACTGCCTCCAGCTCACATTACATTATACTGCCTCCAGCTCACGTTACATTATACTGCCTCCAGCTCACGTTACATTATACTGCCTCCAGCTCACGTTACATTATACTGCCTCCAGCTCACGTTACATTATACTGCCTCCAGCTCACGTTACGTTATGCTGCCTCCAGCTCACGTTACGTTATACTGCCTCCAGCTCACATTACATTATACTGCCTCCAGCTCACATTACATTATACTGCCTCCAGCTCACGTTACATTATACTGCCTCCAGCTCACGTTACATTATACTGCCTCCAGCTCACGTTACATTATACTGCCTCCAGCTCACGTGACATTTTGCTGCCTCCAGCTCACGTGACATTTTGCTGCCTCCAGCGCACGTGACATTTTGCTTCCTCCACCTCACGTGACATTTTGCTTCCTCCACCTCACGTGACATTATGCTGCCTCCAGCTCACGTTACGTTATACTGCCTCCAGCTCACATTACATTATACTGCCTCCACGTTATGTTATACTGCCTCCAGCTCATGTTACATTATACTGCCTCCAGCTCACGTTACATTATACTGCCTCCAGCTCACGTTACATTATACTGCCTCCAGCTCACGTGACATTTTGCTGCCTCCAGCTCACGTGACATTTTGCTGCCTCCAGCTCAAGTGACATTTTGCTTCCTCCACCTCACGTGACATTTTGCTTCCTCCATCTCACGTGACATTATGCTGCCTCCAGCTCACGTTACATTATGCTGCCTCCAGCTCACGTTATGCTATACTGCCTCCAGCTCACGTTACATTATACTGCCTCCACGTTACGTTATACTGCCTCCAGCTGACATTACATTATACTGCCTCCACGTTACGTTATACTGCTTCCAGCTCACATTACATTATACTGCCTCCAGCTCACATTACATTATACTGCCTCCAGCTCACATTACATTATGCTGCCTCCAGCTCACGTTACGCTATACTGCCTCCAGCTCACATTACATTATACTGCCTCCACGTTACGTTATACTGCCTCCAGCTCACATTACATTATACTGCCTCCACGTTACGTTATACTGCTTCCAGCTCACATTACACTGCCTCCAGCTCACATTACATTATACTGCTTCCAGCTCACATTACATTATACTGCCTCCAGCTCACGTTACATTATACTGCCTCCAGCTCACTTTACATTATACTGCCTCCAGCTCACATTACACTATACTGCCTCCACGTTACGTTATACTGCCTCCAGGTCACGTGACATTATACTGCCTCCAGCTCACGTGACATTATACTGCCTCCAGCTCACGTGACATTAGGCTGCCTCCAGCTCACGTGACATTATGCTGCCTCCAGCTCACATTACATTATACTGCCTCCAGCTCACATTACATTATACTGCCTCCAGCTCACTTTTACATTATGCTGCCTCCAGCTCACTTTACATTATACTGCCTCCAGCTCACATTACATTATGCTGCCTCCAGCTCACATTACATTATACTGCCTCCACGTTACGTTATACTGCTTCCAGCTCACATTACACTGCCTCCAGCTCACATTACATTATACTGCTTCCAGCTCACATTACATTATACTGCCTCCAGCTCACGTTACATTATACTGCCTCCAGCTCACTTTACATTATACTGCCTCCAGCTCACATTACACTATACTGCCTCCACGTTACGTTATACTGCCTCCAGCTCATGTTACATTATACTGCCTCCAGGTCACTTGACATTATACTGCCTCCAGCTCACGTGACATTATACTGCCTCCAGCTCACGTGACATTATGCTGCCTCCAGCTCACATTACATTATACTGCCTCCAGCTCACATTACATTATACTGCCTCCAGCTCACATTACATTATACTGCCTCCAGCTCACATTACATTATACTGCCTCCAGCTCACTTTACATTATGCTGCCTCCAGCTCACATTACATTATACTGCCTCCAGCTCATGTGACATTATACTGCCTCCACATTACATTATACTGCCTCCAGCTCATGTGCCATTATGCTGCCTCCAGCTCACGTTACATTATACTGCCTCCAGCTCACTTTACATTATGCTGCCTCCAGCTCACTTTACATTATACTGCCTCCAGCTCACATTACATTATGCTGCCTCCAGCTCACATTACGTTATACTGCCTCCACGTTACGTTATACTGCCTCCAGCTCACATTACATTATACTGCCTCCATGTTACGTTATACTGCTTCCAGCTCACATTACAGTATACTGCCTCCAGCTCACATTACATTATACTGCTTCCACGTTATGTTATACTGCTTCCTGCTCACATTACATTATACTGCCTCCAGCTCACATTACATTATACTGCCTCCAGCTCACGTTACATTATACTGCCTCCAGCTCACGTTACATTATACTGCCTCCAGCTCACTTTACATTATGCTGCCTCCAGCTCACATTACATTATACTGCCTCCAGCTCACATTACATTATGCTGCCTCCAGCTCACGTTACGTTATACTGCCTCCACGTTACGTTATACTGCCTCCAGCTCACATTACATTATACTGCCTCCACGTTACGTTATACTGCTTCCAGCTCACATTACATTATACTGCCTCCAGCTCACATTACATTATACTGCCTCCAGCTCACATTACATTATACTGCTTCCAGCTCACATTACATTATACTGCCTCCAGCTCACGTTACATTTTGCTGCCTCCAGGTCACTTGACATTATACTGCCTCCAGGTCACTTGACATTATACTGCCTCCAGCTCACGTGACATTATACTGCCTCCAGCTCGCGTGACATTATGCTGCCTCCAGCTCACATTACATTATACTGCCTCCAGCTCACATTACATTATACTGCCTCCAGCTCACATTACATTATACTGCCTCCAGCTCACATTACATTATACTGCCTCCAGCTCACTTTACATTATGCTGCCTCCAGCTCACATTACATTATACTGCCTCCAGCTCATGTGACATTATACTGCCTCCACATTACATTATACTGCCTCCAGCTCATGTGCCATTATGCTGCCTCCAGCTCACGTTACGTTATACTGCCTCCAGCTCACTTTACATTATGCTGCCTCCAGCTCACTTTACATTATACTGCCTCCAGCTCACATTACATTATGCTGCCTCCAGCTCACATTACGTTATACTGCCTCCACGTTACGTTATACTGCCTCCAGCTCACATTACATTATACTGCCTCCATGTTACGTTATACTGCTTCCAGCTCACATTACAGTATACTGCCTCCAGCTCACATTACATTATACTGCTTCCACGTTATGTTATAGTGCTTCCTGCTCACATTACATTATACTGCCTCCAGCTCACATTACATTATACTGCCTCCAGCTCACGTTACATTATACTGCCTCCAGCTCACGTTACATTATACTGCCTCCAGCTCACTTTACATTATGCTGCCTCCAGCTCACATTACATTATACTGCCTCCAGCTCACATTACATTATGCTGCCTCCAGCTCACGTTACGTTATGCTGCCTCCACGTTACGTTATACTGCCTCCAGCTCACATTACATTATACTGCCTCCACGTTACGTTATACTGCTTCCAGCTCACATTACATTATACTGCCTCCAGCTCACATTACATTATACTGCCTCCAGCTCACATTACATTATACTGCCTCCAGCTCACATTACATTATACTGCCTCCAGCTCACGTTACATTTTGCTGCCTCCAGCTCACTTTACATTTTGCTGCCTCCAGCTCACATTACATTATGCTGCCTCCAGCTCACGTGACATTATACTGCCTCCACATTACATTATACTGCCTCCAGCTCAAGTGACATTATACTGCCTCCAGCTCAAGTGACATTATGCTGCCTCCAGCTCACATTACATTATACTGCCTCCAGCTCACATTACGTTATGCTGCCTCCAGCTCACGTTACGTTATGCTGCCTCCAGCTCACGTTACGTTATACTGCCTCCAGCTCACATTACATTATACTGCCTCCACGTTACGTTATACTGCTTCCAGCTCACATTACATTATACTGCCTCCAGCTCACAATACATTATACTGCCTCCAGCTCACATTACATTATACTGCCTCCAGCTCACATTACATTATGCTGCCTCCAGCTCACGTTACGTTATACTGCATCCAGCTCACGTTACGTTATACTGCCTCCACGTTACGTTATACTGCCTCCAGCTCACGTTACGTTATACTGCCTCCAGCTCACGTTACATTATACTGCCTCCAGCTCACGTTACGTTATATTGCCTCCACGTTACGTTATACTGCCTCCAGCTCACATTACATTATACCGCCTCCAGCTCACATTACATTATACCGCTTCCAGCTCACATTACATTATACTGCCTCCAGGTCACTTGACATTATACTGCCTCCAGCTCACGTGACATTATGCTGCCTCCAGCTCACATTACATTATACTGCCTCCAGCTCACATTACGTTATGCTGCCTCCAGCTCACGTTACGTTATGCTGCCTCCAGCTCACGTTACGTTATACTGCCTCCAGCTCACATTACATTATACTGCCTCCACGTTACGTTATACTGCTTCCAGCTCACATTACATTATACTGCCTCCAGCTCACAATACATTATACTGCCTCCAGCTCACATTACATTATACTGCCTCCAGCTCACATTACATTATGCTGCCTCCAGCTCACGTTACGTTATACTGCATCCAGCTCACGTTACGTTATACTGCCTCCACGTTACGTTATACTGCCTCCAGCTCACGTTACGTTATACTGCCTCCAGCTCACGTTACATTATACTGCCTCCAGCTCACGTTACGTTATATTGCCTCCACGTTACGTTATACTGCCTCCAGCTCACATTACATTATACCCGCCTCCAGCTCACATTACATTATACCGCTTCCAGCTCACATTACATTATACTGCCTCCAGCTCACATTACATTATACTACTTCCAGCTCACATTACATTATACTGCCTCCAGCTCAAGTGACATTATGCTGCCTCCAGCTCAAGTGGCATTATGCTGCCTCCAGCTCACATTACGTTATACTGCCTCCAGCTCACATTACATTATACTGCCTCCAGCTCACATTACATTATACTGCCTCCAGCTCACATTACGTTATACTGCCTCCAGCTCACATTACATTATACTGCCTCCAGCTCACATTACATTATGCTGCCTCCAGCTCACGTTACATTTTGCTGCCTCCAGCTCACTTTACATTTTGCTGCCTCCAGCTCACATTACATTATGCTGCCTCCAGCTCACGTGACATTATACTGCCTCCACATTACATTATACTGCCTCCAGCTCAAGTGACATTATACTGCCTCCAGCTCAAGTGACATTATGCTGCCTCCAGCTCGCGTGACATTATGCTGCCTCCAGTTCACATTACATTATACTGCCTCCAGCTCACGTTACGTTATACTGCCTCCAGCTCACATTACATTATACTGCCTCCACGTTACGTTATACTGCTTCCAGCTCACATTACATTATATTGCCTCCAGCTCGCATTACATTATACTGCCTCCAGCTCACATTACATTATACTGCCTCCAGCTCACATTACATTATACTGCCTCCAGCTCACATTACATTATACTGCCTCCAGCTCACATTCGTTATACTGCCTCCAGCTCACGTTACGTTATACTGCCTCCAGCTCACGTTACGTTATAACTACTCCAGCTCACATTACATTATACTGCCTCCAGCTCACGTTACATTATGCTGCTTCCAGCTCACGTTACATTATACTGCCTCCAGCTCACGTTACATTATGCTGCCTCCAGCTCACGTTACATTATGCTGCCTCCAGCTCACGTTACATTATGCTGCCTCCAGCTCACGTTACATTATGCTGCCTCCAGCTCACGTTACATTATGCTGCCTCCAGCTCACGTTACATTATACTGCCTCCAGCTCACGTTACATTATACTGCCTCCAGCTCACGTTACATTATACTGCCTCCAGCTCACGTTACATTATACTGCCTCCAGCTCACGTTACATTATACTGCTTCCAGCTCACGTTACATTATACTGCCTCCAGCTCACATTACATTTTGCTGCCTCCAGCTCACATTACATTATGCTGCCTCCAGCTCACGTGACATTATACTGCCTCCACATTACATTATACTGCCTCCAGCTCAAGTGACATTATACTGCCTCCAGCTCAAGTGACATTATGCTGCCTCCAGCTCAAGTGACATTATGCTGCCTCCAGCTCACATTACATTATACTGCCTCCAGCTCACGTTACGTTATGCTGCCTCCAGCTCACGTTACGTTATACTGCCTCCACGTTACGTTATACTGCTTCCAGCTCACATTACATTATATTGCCTCCAGCTCACATTACATTATACTGCCTCCAGCTCACATTACATTATACTGCCTCCAGCTCACATTACATTATACTGCCTCCAGCTCACATTACATTATACTGCCTCCAGCTCACGTTACATTATACTGCTTCCAGCTCACGTTACATTATACTGCCTCCAGCTCACGTTACATTATACTGCCTCCAGCTCACGTTACATTATGCTGCCTCCAGCTCACTTTACGTTATGCTGCCTCCAGCTCACGTTACGTTATACTGCCTCCAGCTCACATTACATTATGCTGCCTCCAGCTCACGTTACGTTATACTGCATCCAGCTCACGTTACGTTATACTGCCTCCACGTTACGTTATACTGCCTCCAGCTCACGTTACGTTATACTGCCTCCAGCTCACGTTACATTATACTGCCTCCAGCTCACGTTACGTTATATTGCCTCCACGTTACGTTATACTGCCTCCAGCTCACATTACATTATACCGCCTCCAGCTCACATTACATTATACCGCTTCCAGCTCACATTACATTATACTGCCTCCAGCTCACATTACATTATACTACTTCCAGCTCACATTACATTATACTGCCTCCAGCTCAAGTGACATTATGCTGCCTCCAGCTCAAGTGGCATTATGCTGCCTCCAGCTCACATTACATTATACTGCCTCCAGCTCACATTACATTATACTGCCTCCAGCTCACATTACATTATACTGCCTCCAGCTCACATTACATTATACTGCCTCCAGCTCACATTACATTATACTGCCTCCAGCTCACATTACATTATGCTGCCTCCAGCTCACGTTACATTTTGCTGCCTCCAGCTCACTTTACATTTTGCTGCCTCCAGCTCACATTACATTATGCTGCCTCCAGCTCACGTGACATTATACTGCCTCCACATTACATTATACTGCCTCCAGCTCAAGTGACATTATACTGCCTCCAGCTCAAGTGACATTATGCTGCCTCCAGCTCAAGTGACATTATGCTGCCTCCAGCTCACATTACATTATACTGCCTCCAGCTCACGTTACGTTATACTGCCTCCAGCTCACATTACATTATACTGCCTCCACGTTACGTTATACTGCTTCCAGCTCACATTACATTATATTGCCTCCAGCTCAATTACATTATACTGCCTCCAGCTCACATTACATTATACTGCCTCCAGCTCACATTACATTATACTGCCTCCAGCTCACATTACGTTATACTGCCTCCAGCTCACGTTACGTTATACTGCCTCCAGCTCACGTTACGTTATAACTACTCCAGCTCACATTACATTATACTGCCTCCAGCTCACGTTACATTATGCTGCTTCCAGCTCACGTTACATTATACTGCCTCCAGCTCACGTTACATTATGCTGCCTCCAGCTCACGTTACATTATGCTGCCTCCAGCTCACGTTACATTATGCTGCCTCCAGCTCACGTTACATTATGCTGCCTCCAGCTCACGTTACATTATGCTGCCTCCAGCTCACGTTACATTATACTGCCTCCAGCTCACGTTACATTATACTGCCTCCAGCTCACGTTACATTATACTGCCTCCAGCTCACGTTACATTATACTGCCTCCAGCTCACGTTACATTATACTGCTTCCAGCTCACGTTACATTATACTGCCTCCAGCTCACATTACATTTTGCTGCCTCCAGCTCACATTACATTATGCTGCCTCCAGCTCACGTGACATTATACTGCCTCCACATTACATTATACTGCCTCCAGCTCAAGTGACATTATACTGCCTCCAGCTCAAGTGACATTATGCTGCCTCCAGCTCAAGTGACATTATGCTGCCTCCAGTTCACATTACATTATACTGCCTCCAGCTCACGTTACGTTATACTGCCTCCAGCTCACATTACATTATACTGCCTCCACGTTACGTTATACTGCTTCCAGCTCACATTACATTATATTGCCTCCAGCTCACATTACATTATACTGCCTCCAGCTCACATTACATTATACTGCCTCCAGCTCACATTACATTATACTGCCTCCAGCTCACATTACGTTATACTGCCTCCAGCTCACATTACGTTATACTGCCTCCAGCTCACGTTACGTTATACTGCCTCCAGCTCACGTTACGTTATAACTACTCCAGCTCACGTTACATTATACTGCCTCCAGCTCACGTTACGTTATGCTGCTTCCAGCTCACGTTACATTATACTGCCTCCAGCTCACGTTACATTATGCTGCCTCCAGCTCACGTTACATTATGCTGCCTCCAGCTCACGTTACATTATGCTGCCTCCAGCTCACGTTACATTATGCTGCCTCCAGCTCACGTTACATTATGCTGCCTCCAGCTCACGTTACATTATACTGCCTCCAGCTCACGTTACATTATACTGCCTCCAGCTCACGTTACATTATACTGCCTCCAGCTCACGTTACATTATACCGCCTCCAGCTCACGTTACATTATACTGCTTCCAGCTCACGTTACATTATACTGCCTCCAGCTCACATTACATTTTGCTGCCTCCAGCTCACATTACATTATGCTGCCTCCAGCTCACGTGACATTATACTGCCTCCACATTACATTATACTGCCTCCAGCTCAAGTGACATTATACTGCCTCCAGCTCAAGTGACATTATGCTGCCTCCAGCTCAAGTGACATTATGCTG
Source organism: Salmo salar (assembly GCF_905237065.1). NCBI lineage: Eukaryota > Metazoa > Chordata > Actinopteri > Salmoniformes > Salmonidae > Salmo > Salmo salar. The sequence goes on along the minus strand of NW_025550244.1, from coordinate 51,285 downwards.
CCTCCAGCTCACATTACATTATACTGCCTCCAGCTCACATTACGTTATGCTGCCTCCAGCTCACGTTACGTTATACTGCCTCCACGTTACGTTATACTGCTTCCAGCTCACATTACATTATATTGCCTCCAGCTCACATTACATTATACTGCCTCCAGCTCACATTACATTATACTGCCTCCAGCTCACGTTACATTATACTGCCTCCAGCTCACGTTACATTATACTGCCTCCAGCTCACGTTACATTATACTGCCTCCAGCTCACGTTACATTATGCTGCCTCCAGCTCACTTTACGTTATGCTGCCTCCAGCTCACGTTACGTTATACTGCCTCCAGCTCACATTACATTATGCTGCCTCCAGCTCACGTTACGTTATACTGCATCCAGCTCACGTTACGTTATACTGCCTCCACGTTACGTTATACTGCCTCCAGCTCACGTTACGTTATACTGCCTCCAGCTCACGTTACATTATACTGCCTCCAGCTCACGTTGCGTTATATTGCCTCCACGTTACGTTATACTGCCTCCAGCTCACATTACATTATACCGCCTCCAGCTCACATTACATTATACCGCTTCCAGCTCACATTACATTATACTGCCTCCAGCTCACATTACATTATACTACTTCCAGCTCACATTACATTATACTGCCTCCAGCTCAAGTGACATTATGCTGCCTCCAGCTCGCGGTGGCATTATGCTGCCTCCAGCTCACATTACATTATACTGCCTCCAGCTCACATTACATTATACTGCCTCCAGCTCACATTACATTATACTGCCTCCAGCTCACATTACATTATACTGCCTCCAGCTCACATTACATTATACTGCCTCCAGCTCACATTACATTATGCTGCCTCCAGCTCACGTTACATTTTGCTGCCTCCAGCTCACTTTACATTTTGCTGCCTCCAGCTCACATTACATTATGCTGCCTCCAGCTCACGTGACATTATACTGCCTCCACATTACATTATACTGCCTCCAGCTCAAGTGACATTATACTGCCTCCAGCTCAAGTGACATTATGCTGCCTCCAGCTCAAGTGACATTATGCTGCCTCCAGCTCACATTACATTATACTGCCTCCAGCTCACGTTACGTTATACTGCCTCCAGCTCACATTACATTATACTGCCTCCACGTTACGTTATACTGCTTCCAGCTCACATTACATTATATTGCCTCCAGCTCACATTACATTATACTGCCTCCAGCTCACATTACATTATACTGCCTCCAGCTCACATTACATTATACTGCCTCCAGCTCACATTACGTTATACTGCCTCCAGCTCACGTTACGTTATACTGCCTCCAGCTCACGTTACGTTATAACTACTCCAGCTCACATTACATTATACTGCCTCCAGCTCACGTTACATTATGCTGCTTCCAGCTCACGTTACATTATACTGCCTCCAGCTCACGTTACATTATGCTGCCTCCAGCTCACGTTACATTATGCTGCCTCCAGCTCACGTTACATTATGCTGCCTCCAGCTCACGTTACATTATGCTGCCTCCAGCTCACGTTACATTATGCTGCCTCCAGCTCACGTTACATTATACTGCCTCCAGCTCACGTTACATTATACTGCCTCCAGCTCACGTTACATTATACTGCCTCCAGCTCACGTTACATTATACTGCCTCCAGCTCACGTTACATTATACTGCTTCCAGCTCACGTTACATTATACTGCCTCCAGCTCACATTACATTTTGCTGCCTCCAGCTCACATTACATTATGCTGCCTCCAGCTCACGTGACATTATACTGCCTCCACATTACATTATACTGCCTCCAGCTCAAGTGACATTATACTGCCTCCAGCTCAAGTGACATTATGCTGCCTCCAGCTCAAGTGACATTATGCTGCCTCCAGCTCACATTACATTATACTGCCTCCAGCTCACATTACGTTATGCTGCCTCCAGCTCACGTTACGTTATACTGCCTCCAGCTCACATTACATTATACTGCCTCCACGTTACGTTATACTGCTTCCAGCTCACATTACATTATATTGCCTCCAGCTCACATTACATTATACTGCCTCCAGCTCACATTACATTATACTGCCTCCAGCTCACATTACATTATACTGCCTCCAGCTCACATTACATTATACTGCCTCCAGCTCACGTTACATTATACTGCCTCCAGCTCACGTTACATTATACTGCCTCCAGCTCACGTTACATTATACTGCCTCCAGCTCACGTTACATTATGCTGCCTCCAGCTCACTTTACGTTATGCTGCCTCCAGCTCACGTTACGTTATACTGCCTCCAGCTCACATTACGTTATACTGCCTCCAGCTCACATTACATTATACTGCCTCCAGCTCACGTTACATTATACTGCCTCCAGCTCACGTTACATTATACTGCCTCCAGCTCACGTTACATTATACTGCCTCCAGCTCACGTGACATTTTGCTGCCTCCAGCTCACGTGACATTTTGCTGCCTCCAGCGCACGTGACATTTTGCTTCCTCCACCTCACGTGACATTTTGCTTCCTCCACCTCACGTGACATTATGCTGCCTCCAGCTCACGTGACATTATGCTGCCTCCAGCTCACGTGACATTATGCTGCCTCCAGCTCACGTGACATTATGCTGCCTCCAGCTCACGTTACGTTATACTGCCTACAGCTCACGTTACGTTATACTGCCTACAGCTCACGTTACGTTATACTGCCTCCAGCTCACGTTATGTTAGGCTGCCTCCAGCTCACGTGACATTTTGCTGCCTCCAGCTCACGTGACATTTTGCTGCCTCCAGCTCACGTGACATTTTGCTTCCTCCACCTCACGTGACATTTTGCTTCCTCCAGCTCACGTTACGTTATGCTGCCTCCAGCTCACGTGACATTATACTGCGTCCACGTTATGTTATACTGCTTCCAGCTCATGTTACATTATACTGCCTCCAGCTCACGTTACATTATACTGCCTCCAGCTCACGTTACATTATACTGCCTCCACGTTACGTTATATTGCTTCCAGCTCACATTACATTATACTGTCTCCAGCTCACATTACATTATACTGCCTCCAGCTCACATTACATTATACTGCCTCCAGCTCACATTACATTATACTGCCTCCACGTTACGTTATACTGCTTCCAGCTCACATTACATTATATTGCCTCCAGCTCACATTACATTATACTGCCTCCAGCTCACATTACATTATACTGCCTCCAGCTCACATTACATTATACTGCCTCCAGCTCACATTACATTATACTGCCTCCAGCTCACGTTACATTATACTGCCTCCAGCTCACGTTACATTATACTGCCTCCAGCTCACGTTACATTATACTGCCTCCAGCTCACGTTACATTATACTGCCTCCAGCTCACGTGACATTTTGCTGCCTCCAGCTCACGTGACATTTTGCTGCCTCCAGCGCACGTGACATTTTGCTTCCTCCACCTCACGTGACATTTTGCTTCCTCCACCTCACGTGACATTATGCTGCCTCCAGCTCACGTGACATTATGCTGCCTCCAGCTCACGTGACATTATGCTGCCTCCAGCTCACGTGACATTATGCTGCCTCCAGCTCACGTTACGTTATACTGCCTACAGCTCACGTTACGTTATACTGCCTACAGCTCACGTTACGTTATACTGCCTCCAGCTCACGTTATGTTAGGCTGCCTCCAGCTCACGTGACATTTTGCTGCCTCCAGCTCACGTGACATTTTGCTGCCTCCAGCTCACGTGACATTTTGCTTCCTCCACCTCACGTGACATTTTGCTTCCTCCAGCTCACGTTACGTTATGCTGCCTCCAGCTCACGTGACATTATACTGCGTCCACGTTATGTTATACTGCTTCCAGCTCATGTTACATTATACTGCCTCCAGCTCACGTTACATTATACTGCCTCCAGCTCACGTTACATTATACTGCCTCCACGTTACGTTATATTGCTTCCAGCTCACATTACATTATACTGTCTCCAGCTCACATTACATTATACTGCCTCCAGCTCACATTACATTATACTGCCTCCAGCTCACGTTACATTATACTGCCTCCAGCTCACGTTACGTTATACTGCCTCCAGCTCACGTTACGTTATACTGCCTCCAGCTCACGTTACGTTATACTGCATCCAGCACACATTACGTTGTACTGCCTCCAGCTCACTTTACATTATACTGCCTCCAGCTCACATGACATTAGGCTGCCTCCAGCTCAAGTTACATTTTACTGCCTCCAGCTCACGTGACATTATGCTGCCTCCTGCACACGTGACATTATGCTGCCTCCAGCTCACTTTACATTATACTGCCTCCAGCTCACATTACATTATCCTGTCTCCAGCTCACGAGACATTATACTGCCTCCAGCTCACGAGACATTATACTGCCTCCAGCTCACGAGACATTATACTGCCTCCAGCTCACGAGACATTATACTGCCTCCGGCTCACGAGACATTATACTGCCTCAGGCTCACGTTACATTATACTGCCTCCAGCTCACGTTACATTATACAGCCTCCAGCTCACGTTACATTATACTGCCTCCAGCTCACGTTACATTATACTGCCTCCAGCTCACGTTACATTATACTGCCTCCAGCTCACGTTACATTATACTGCCTCCAGCTCACGTTACATTATACTGCCTCCAGCTCACGTTACATTATACTGCCTCCAGCTCACGTTACATTATACTGCTTCCAGCTCACGTTACATTATACTGCCTCCAGCTCACATTACATTTTGCTGCCTCCAGCTCACATTACATTATGCTGCCTCCAGCTCACGTGACATTATACTGCCTCCACATTACATTATACTGCCTCCAGCTCAAGTGACATTATACTGCCTCCAGCTCAAGTGACATTATGCTGCCTCCAGCTCAAGTGACATTATGCTGCCTCCAGCTCACATTACATTATACTGCCTCCAGCTCACATTACGTTATGCTGCCTCCAGCTCACGTTACGTTATACTGCCTCCAGCTCACATTACATTATACTGCCTCCACGTTACGTTATACTGCTTCCAGCTCACATTACATTATATTGCCTCCAGCTCACATTACATTATACTGCCTCCAGCTCACATTACATTATACTGCCTCCAGCTCACATTACATTATACTGCCTCCAGCTCACATTACATTATACTGCCTCCAGCTCACGTTACATTATACTGCCTCCAGCTCACGTTACATTATACTGCCTCCAGCTCACGTTACATTATACTGCCTCCAGCTCACGTTACGTTATGCTGCCTCCAGCTCACTTTACGTTATGCTGCCTCCAGCTCACGTTACGTTATACTGCCTCCAGCTCACATTACGTTATACTGCCTCCAGCTCACATTACATTATACTGCCTCCAGCTCACGTTACATTATACTGCCTCCAGCTCACGTTACATTATACTGCCTCCAGCTCACGTTACGTTATACTGCCTCCAGCTCACGTGACATTTTGCTGCCTCCAGCTCACGTGACATTTTGCTGCCTCCAGCGCACGTGACATTTTGCTTCCTCCACCTCACGTGACATTTTGCTTCCTCCACCTCACGTGACATTATGCTGCCTCCAGCTCACGTGACATTATGCTGCCTCCAGCTCACGTGACATTATGCTGCCTCCAGCTCACGTGACATTATGCTGCCTCCAGCTCACGTTACGTTATACTGCCTACAGCTCACGTTACGTTATACTGCCTACAGCTCACGTTACGTTATACTGCCTCCAGCTCACGTTATGTTAGGCTGCCTCCAGCTCACGTGACATTTTGCTGCCTCCAGCTCACGTGACATTTTGCTGCCTCCAGCTCACGTGACATTTTGCTTCCTCCACCTCACGTGACATTTTGCTTCCTCCAGCTCACGTTACGTTATGCTGCCTCCAGCTCACGTGACATTATACTGCGTCCACGTTATGTTATACTGCTTCCAGCTCATGTTACATTATACTGCCTCCAGCTCACGTTGCATTATACTGCCTCCAGCTCACGTTACATTATACTGCGTCCACGTTACGTTATATTGCTTCCAGCTCACATTACATTATACTGTCTCCAGCTCACATTACATTATACTGCCTCCAGCTCACATTACATTATACTGCCTCCAGCTCACATTACATTATACTGCCTCCACGTTACGTTATACTGCTTCCAGCTCACATTACATTATATTGCCTCCAGCTCACATTACATTATACTGCCTCCAGCTCACATTACATTATACTGCCTCCAGCTGACATTACATTATACTGCCTCCAGCTCACATTACATTATACTGCCTCCAGCTCACGTTACATTATACTGCCTCCAGCTCACGTTACATTATACTGCCTCCAGCTCACGTTACATTATACTGCCTCCAGCTCACGTTACATTATACTGCCTCCAGCTCACGTGACATTTTGCTGCCTCCAGCTCACGTGACATTTTGCTGCCTCCAGCGCACGTGACATTTTGCTTCCTCCACCTCACGTGACATTTTGCTTCCTCCACCTCACGTGACATTATGCTGCCTCCAGCTCACGTGACATTATGCTGCCTCCAGCTCACGTGACATTATGCTGCCTCCAGCTCACGTGACATTATGCTGCCTCCAGCTCACGTTACGTTATACTGCCTACAGCTCACGTTACGTTATACTGCCTACAGCTCACGTTACGTTATACTGCCTCCAGCTCACGTTATGTTAGGCTGCCTCCAGCTCACGTGACATTTTGCTGCCTCCAGCTCACGTGACATTTTGCTGCCTCCAGCTCACGTGACATTTTGCTTCCTCCACCTCACGTGACATTTTGCTTCCTCCAGCTCACGTTACGTTATGCTGCCTCCAGCTCACGTGACATTATACTGCGTCCACGTTATGTTATACTGCTTCCAGCTCATGTTACATTATACTGCCTCCAGCTCACGTTACATTATACTGCCTCCAGCTCACGAGACATTATACTGCCTCCGGCTCACGAGACATTATACTGCCTCAGGCTCACGTTACATTATACTGCCTCCAGCTCACGTTACATTATACTGCCTCCAGCTCACGTTACATTATACTGCCTCCAGCTCACGTTACATTATACTGCCTCCAGCTCACGTTACATTATACTGCCTCCAGCTCACGTGACATTATACTGCCTCCACGTTACATTATACTGCCTCCTGCACACGTGACATTATGCTGCCTCCAGCTCACTTTACATTATACTGCCTCCAGCTCACATTACATTATCCTGTCTCCAGCTCACGAGACATTATACTGCCTCCAGCTCACGAGACATTATACTGCCTCCAGCTCACGAGACATTATACTGCCTCCAGCTCACGAGACATTATACTGCCTCCGGCTCACGAGACATTATACTGCCTCAGGCTCACGTTACATTATACTGCCTCCAGCTCACGTTACATTATACAGCCTCCAGCTCACGTTACATTATACTGCCTCCAGCTCACGTTACATTATACAGCCTCCAGCTCACGTTACATTATACTGCCTCAGGCTCACGTTACATTATACTGCCTCCAGCTCACGTTACATTATACAGCCTCCAGCTCACGTTACATTATACTGCCTCCAGCTCACGTTACATTATACTGCCTCCAGCTCACGTTACATTATACTGCCTCCAGCTCACGTTACATTATACTGCCTCCAGCTCACGTTACATTATACTGCCTCCAGCTCACGTGACATTATACTGCCTCCACGTTACATTATACTGCCTCCAGCTCACGTGACATTATGCTGCCTCCAGCTCACGTTACATTATACTGCCTCCAGCTCACTTTACATTATGCTGCCTCCAGCTCACATTACATTATGCTGCCTCCAGCTCACGTGACATTATACTGCCTCCACATTACATTATACTGCCTCAAGCTCAAGTGACATTATGCTGCCTCCAGCTCAAGTGACATTATGCTGCCTCCAGCTCACATTACATTATACTGCCTCCAGCTCACGTTACATTATACTGCCTCCAGCTCACGTTCCATTATACTGCCTCCAGCTCACTTTACATTATGCTGCCTCCAGCTCACATTACATTATACTGCCTCCAGCTCACATTACGTTATGCTGCCTCCAGCTCACGTTACGTTATACTGCCTCCACGTTACGTTATACTGCCTCCAGCTCACATTACATTATACTGCCTCCACGTTACGTTATACTGCTTCCAGCTCACATTACAGTATACTGCCTCCAGCTCACATTACATTATACTGCGTCCACGTTATGTTATACTGCTTCCAGCTCACATTACATTATACTGCCTCCAGCTCACGTTACATTATACTGCCTCCAGCTCACATTACATTATACTGCCTCCAGCTCACATTACATTATACTGCCTCCAGCTCACGTTACATTATACTGCCTCCAGCTCACTTTGCATTATGCTGCCTCCAGCTCACGTTACGTTATACTGCCTCCAGCTCACATTACATTATACTGCGTCCACGTTATGTTATACTGCTTCCAGCTCATGTTACATTATACTGCCTCCAGCTCACGTTACATTATACTGCCTCCACGTTACGTTATATTGCTTCCAGCTCACATTACATTATACTGTCTCCAGCTCACATTACATTATACTGCCTCCAGCTCACATTACATTATACTGCCTCCAGCTCACGTTACATTATACTGCCTCCAGCTCACGTTCGTTATACTGCTTCCAGCTCACATTACATTATACTGCTTCCAGCTCACGTTACATTACACTGCCTCCAGCTCACGTTACATTACGCTGCCTCCAGCTCACGTTACGTTATACTGCCTCCAGCTCACGTTACGTTATACTGCCTCCAGCTCACGTTACGTTATACTGCCTCCAGCTCACGTTACGTTGTACTGCCTCCAGCTCACTTTACATTATACTGCCTCCAGCTCACATGACATTAGGCTGCCTCCAGCTCAAGTTACATTTTACTGCCTCCAGCTCACGTGACATTATGCTGCCTCCTGCACACGTGACATTATGCTGACTCCTACACACGTGACATATATACTGCCTCCAGCTCACATTACATTATCCTGTCTCCAGCTCACGTGACATTATGCTGCCTCCAGCTCACGTGACATTATGCTGCCTCCAGCTCACGTTACGTTATACTGCCTACAGCTCACGTTACGTTATACTGCCTACAGCTCACGTTACGTTATACTGCCTCCAGCTCACGTTATGTTAGGCTGCCTCCAGCTCACGTGACATTTTGCTGCCTCCAGCTCACGTGACATTTTGCTGCCTCCAGCTCACGTGACATTTTGCTTCCTCCACCTCACGTGACATTTTGCTTCCTCCAGCTCACGTTACGTTATGCTGCCTCCAGCTCACGTGACATTATACTGCGTCCACGTTATGTTATACTGCTTCCAGCTCATGTTACATTATACTGCCTCCAGCTCACGTTACATTATACTGCCTCCAGCTCACGAGACATTATACTGCCTCCGGCTCACGAGACATTATACTGCCTCAGGCTCACGTTACATTATACTGCCTCCAGCTCACGTTACATTATACTTCCTCCAGCTCACGTTACATTATACTGCCTCCAGCTCACGTTACATTATACTGCCTCCAGCTCACGTTACATTATACTGCCTCCAGCTCACGTGACATTATACTGCCTCCACGTTACATTATACTGCCTCCTGCACACGTGACATTATGCTGCCTCCAGCTCACTTTACATTATACTGCCTCCAGCTCACATTACATTATCCTGTCTCCAGCTCACGAGACATTATACTGCCTCCAGCTCACGAGACATTATACTGCCTCAGGCTCACGTTACATTATACTGCCTCCAGCTCACGTTACATTATACAGCCTCCAGCTCACGTTACATTATACTGCCTCCAGCTCACGTTACATTATACAGCCTCCAGCTCACGTTACATTATACTGCCTCAGGCTCACGTTACATTATACTGCCTCCAGCTCACGTTACATTATACAGCCTCCAGCTCACGTTACATTATACTGCCTCCAGCTCACGTTACATTATACTGCCTCCAGCTCACGTTACATTATACTGCCTCCAGCTCACGTTACATTATACTGCCTCCAGCTCACGTTACATTATACTGCCTCCAGCTCACGTGACATTATACTGCCTCCACGTTACATTATACTGCCTCCAGCTCACGTGACATTATGCTGCCTCCAGCTCACGTTACATTATACTGCCTCCAGCTCACTTTACATTATGCTGCCTCCAGCTCACATTACATTATGCTGCCTCCAGCTCACGTGACATTATACTGCCTCCACATTACATTATACTGCCTCAAGCTCAAGTGACATTATGCTGCCTCCAGCTCAAGTGACATTATGCTGCCTCCAGCTCACATTACATTATACTGCCTCCAGCTCACGTTACATTATACTGCCTCCAGCTCACGTTCCATTATACTGCCTCCAGCTCACTTTACATTATGCTGCCTCCAGCTCACATTACATTATACTGCCTCCAGCTCACATTACGTTATGCTGCCTCCAGCTCACGTTACGTTATACTGCCTCCACGTTACGTTATACTGCCTCCAGCTCACATTACATTATACTGCCTCCACGTTACGTTATACTGCTTCCAGCTCACATTACAGTATACTGCCTCCAGCTCACATTACATTATACTGCGTCCACGTTATGTTATACTGCTTCCAGCTCACATTACATTATACTGCCTCCAGCTCACGTTACATTATACTGCCTCCAGCTCACATTACATTATACTGCCTCCAGCTCACATTACATTATACTGCCTCCAGCTCACGTTACATTATACTGCCTCCAGCTCACTTTGCATTATGCTGCCTCCAGCTCACGTTACGTTATACTGCCTCCAGCTCACATTACATTATGCTGCCTCCTGCACACGTGACATTATGCTGACTCCTACACACGTGACATATATACTGCCTCCAGCTCACATTACATTATCCTGTCTCCAGCTCACGTGACATTATGCTGCCTCCAGCTCACGTGACATTATGCTGCCTCCAGCTCACGTTACGTTATACTGCCTACAGCTCACGTTACGTTATACTGCCTACAGCTCACGTTACGTTATACTGCCTCCAGCTCACGTTATGTTAGGCTGCCTCCAGCTCACGTGACATTTTGCTGCCTCCAGCTCACGTGACATTTTGCTGCCTCCAGCTCACGTGACATTTTGCTTCCTCCACCTCACGTGACATTTTGCTTCCTCCAGCTCACGTTACGTTATGCTGCCTCCAGCTCACGTGACATTATACTGCGTCCACGTTATGTTATACTGCTTCCAGCTCATGTTACATTATACTGCCTCCAGCTCACGTTACATTATACTGCCTCCAGCTCACGAGACATTATACTGCCTCCGGCTCACGAGACATTATACTGCCTCAGGCTCACGTTACATTATACTGCCTCCAGCTCACGTTACATTATACTGCCTCCAGCTCACGTTACATTATACTGCCTCCAGCTCACGTTACATTATACTGCCTCCAGCTCACGTTACATTATACTGCCTCCAGCTCACGTGACATTATACTGCCTCCACGTTACATTATACTGCCTCCTGCACACGTGACATTATGCTGCCTCCAGCTCACTTTACATTATACTGCCTCCAGCTCACATTACATTATCCTGTCTCCAGCTCACGAGACATTATACTGCCTCCAGCTCACGAGACATTATACTGCCTCAGGCTCACGTTACATTATACTGCCTCCAGCTCACGTTACATTATACAGCCTCCAGCTCACGTTACATTATACTGCCTCCAGCTCACGTTACATTATACAGCCTCCAGCTCACGTTACATTATACTGCCTCAGGCTCACGTTACATTATACTGCCTCCAGCTCACGTTACATTATACAGCCTCCAGCTCACGTTACATTATACTGCCTCCAGCTCACGTTACATTATACTGCCTCCAGCTCGCGTTACATTATACTGCCTCCAGCTCACGTTACATTATACTGCCTCCAGCTCACGTTACATTATACTGCCTCCAGCTCACGTGACATTATACTGCCTCCACGTTACATTATACTGCCTCCAGCTCACGTGACATTATGCTGCCTCCAGCTCACGTTACATTATACTGCCTCCAGCTCACTTTACATTATGCTGCCTCCAGCTCACATTACGTTATGCTGCCTCCAGCTCACGTGACATTATACTGCCTCCACATTACATTATACTGCCTCAAGCTCAAGTGACATTATGCTGCCTCCAGCTCAAGTGACATTATGCTGCCTCCAGCTCACATTACATTATACTGCCTCCAGCTCACGTTACATTATACTGCCTCCAGCTCACGTTCCATTATACTGCCTCCAGCTCACTTTACATTATGCTGCCTCCAGCTCACATTACATTATACTGCCTCCAGCTCACATTACGTTATGCTGCCTCCAGCTCACGTTACGTTATACTGCCTCCACGTTACGTTATACTGCCTCCAGCTCACATTACATTATACTGCCTCCACGTTACGTTATACTGCTTCCAGCTCACATTACAGTATACTGCCTCCAGCTCACATTACATTATACTGCGCTCCACGTTATGTTATACTGCTTCCAGCTCACATTACATTATACTGCCTCCAGCTCACGTTACATTATACTGCCTCCAGCTCACATTACATTATACTGCCTCCAGCTCACATTACATTATACTGCCTCCAGCTCACGTTACATTATACTGCCTCCAGCTCACTTTGCATTATGCTGCCTCCAGCTCACGTTACGTTATACTGCCTCCAGCTCACATTACATTATACTGCGTCCACGTTATGTTATACTGCTTCCAGCTCATGTTACATTATACTGCCTCCAGCTCACGTTACATTATACTGCCTCCACGTTACGTTATATTGCTTCCAGCTCACATTACATTATACTGTCTCCAGCTCACATTACATTATACTGCCTCCAGCTCACATTACATTATACTGCCTCCAGCTCACGTTACATTATACTGCCTCCAGCTCACGTTACGTTATACTGCTTCCAGCTCACATTACATTATACTGCTTCCAGCTCACGTTACATTACACTGCCTCCAGCTCACGTTACATTACGCTGCCTCCAGCTCACGTTACGTTATACTGCCTCCAGCTCACGTTACGTTATACTGCCTCCAGCTCACGTTACGTTATACTGCCTCCAGCTCACGTTACGTTGTACTGCCTCCAGCTCACTTTACATTATACTGCCTCCAGCTCACATGACATTAGGCTGCCTCCAGCTCAAGTTACATTTTACTGCCTCCAGCTCACGTGACATTATGCTGCCTCCTGCACACGTGACATTATGCTGACTCCTACACACGTGACATATATACTGCCTCCAGCTCACATTACATTATCCTGTCTCCAGCTCACGAGACATTATACTGCCTCCAGCTCACGAGACATTATACTGCCTCCAGCTCACGAGACATTATACTGCCTCCGGCTCACGAGACATTATACTGCCTCCGGCTCACGTTACATTATACTGCCTCCAGCTCACGTTACATTATACAGCCTCCAGCTCACATTACATTATACAGCCTCCAGCTCACATTACATTATACTGCCTCCAGCTCAAGTGACATTATGCTATCTCCAGCTCAAGTGACATTATGCTGCCTCCAGCTCACATTACATTATACTGCCTCCAGCTCACGTTCCATTATACTGCCTCCAGCTCACGTTCCATTATACTGCCTCCAGCTCACGTTCCATTATACTGCCTCCAGCTCACGTTACATTATACTGCCTCCAGCTCACGTTACATTATACTGCCTCCAGGTCACTTTACATTATGCTGCCTCCAGCTCACATTACATGATGCTGCCTCCAGCTCACGTGACATTATACTGCCTCCACATTACATTATACTGCCTCCAGCTCACGTTACGTTATACTGCTTCCAGCTCACATTACATTATACTGCTTCCAGCTCACGTTACATTACACTGCCTCCAGCTCACATTACATTATACTGCGTCCACGTTATGTTATACTGCTTCCAGCTCATGTTACATTATACTGCCTCCAGCTCACGTTACATTTTGCTGCCTCCAGCTCACGTGACATTTTGCTGCCTCCAGCTCACGTGACATTTTGCTGCCTCCAGCTCACGTGACATTTTGCTGCCTCCAGCTCACGTGACATTTTGCTGCCTCCAGCTCACGTGACATTTTGCTGCTTCCAGCTCACGTGACATTTTGCTTCCTCCACCTCACGTGACATTATGCTTCCTCCACCTCACGTGACATTATGCTGCCTCCAGCTCACGTGACATTATGCTGCCTCCAGCTCACTTGACATTATGCTGCCTCCAGCTCACGTGACATTATGCTGCCTCCAGCTCACGTGACGTTATGCTGCCTCCAGCTCACGTTACGTTATACTGCCTCCAGCTCACTTTACGTTATACTGCCTCCAGCTCACGTTACGTTAGGCTGCCTCCAGCTCACGTTACATTTTACTGCCTCCAGCTCACGTTACATTATGCTGCCTCCAGCTCACGTTACATTATACTGCCTCCACGTTACGTTATACTGCCTCCAGCTCACATTACATTATACTGCCTCCACGTTACGTTATACTGCTTCCAGCTCACATTACATTATACTGCCTCCAGCTCACGTTACATTATACTGCCTCCAGCTCACATTACATTATACTGCCTCCAGCTCACATTACAGTATACTGCCTCCAGCTCACATTACATTATACTGCGTCCACGTTATGTTATACTGCTTCCAGCTCACATTACATTATACTGCCTCCAGCTCACGTTACATTATACTGCCTCCAGCTCACATTACATTATACTGCCTCCAGCTCACATTACATTATACTGCCTCCAGCTCACGTTACATTATACTGCCTCCAGCTCACTTTGCATTATGCTGCGTCCACGTTATGTTATACTGCTTCCAGCTCATGTTACATTATACTGCCTCCAGCTCACGTTACATTATACTGCCTCCACGTTACGTTATATTGCTTCCAGCTCACATTACATTATACTGTCTCCAGCTCACATTACATTATACTGCCTCCAGCTCACATTACATTATACTGCCTCCAGCTCACGTTACATTATACTGCCTCCAGCTCACGTTACGTTATACTGCTTCCAGCTCACATTACATTATACTGCTTCCAGCTCACGTTACATTACACTGCCTCCAGCTCACGTTACATTACGCTGCCTCCAGCTCACGTTACGTTATACTGCCTCCAGCTCACGTTACGTTATACTGCCTCCAGCTCACGTTACGTTATACTGCCTCCAGCTCACGTTACGTTGTACTGCCTCCAGCTCACGTTACGTTATACTGCCTCCAGCTCACATGACATTAGGCTGCCTCCAGCTCAAGTTACATTTTACTGCCTCCAGCTCACGTGACATTATGCTGCCTCCTGCACACGTGACATTATGCTGACTCCTACACACGTGACATTTATACTGCCTCCAGCTCACATTACATTATCCTGTCTCCAGCTCACGAGACATTATACTGCCTCCAGCTCACGAGACATTATACTGCCTCCAGCTCACGTTACATTATACAGTCTCCAGCTCACGAGACATTATACTGCCTCCAGCTCACGAGACATTATACTGCCTCCAGCTCACGAGACATTATACTGCCTCCGGCTCACGAGACATTATACTGCCTCCGGCTCACGTTACATTATAGTGCCTCCAGCTCACGTTACATTATACAGCCTCCAGCTCACATTACATTATACAGCCTCCAGCTCACATTACATTATACTGCCTCCAGCTCAAGTGACATTATGCTATCTCCAGCTCAAGTGACATTATGCTGCCTCCAGCTCACATTACATTATACTGCCTCCAGCTCACGTTCCATTATACTGCCTCCAGCTCACGTTCCATTATACTGCCTCCAGCTCACGTTCCATTATACTGCCTCCAGCTCACGTTACATTATACTGCCTCCAGCTCACGTTACATTATACTGCCTCCAGGTCACTTTACATTATGCTGCCTCCAGCTCACATTACATGATGCTGCCTCCAGCTCACGTGACATTATACTGCCTCCACATTACATTATACTGCCTCCAGCTCACGTTACGTTATACTGCTTCCAGCTCACATTACATTATACTGCTTCCAGCTCACGTTACATTACACTGCCTCCAGCTCACATTACATTATACTGCGTCCACGTTATGTTATACTGCTTCCAGCTCATGTTACATTATACTGCCTCCAGCTCACGTTACATTTTGCTGCCTCCAGCTCACGTGACATTTTGCTGCCTCCAGCTCACGTGACATTTTGCTGCCTCCAGCTCACGTGACATTTTGCTGCCTCCAGCTCACGTGACATTTTGCTGCCTCCAGCTCACGTGACATTTTGCTGCCTCCAGCTCACGTGACATTTTGCTGCTTCCAGCTCACGTGACATTTTGCTGCTTCCAGCTCACGTGACATTTTGCTTCCTCCACCTCACGTGACATTATGCTTCCTCCACCTCACGTGACATTATGCTGCCTCCAGCTCACGTGACATTATGCTGCCTCCAGCTCACGTGACATTATGCTGCCTCCAGCTCACATTACATTATACTGCCTCCAGCTCACATTACATTACGCTGCCTCCAGCTCACGTTACGCTATACTGCCTCCAGCTCACATTACATTATACTGCCTCCACGTTACATTATACTGCCTCCAGCTCACATTACATTATACTGCCTCCACGTTACGTTATACTGCTTCCAGCTCACATTACACTGCCTCCAGCTCTCATTACATTATACTGCTTCCAGCTCACATTACATTATACTGCCTCCAGCTCACGTTACATTATACTGCCTCCAGCTCACGTTACATTATACTGCCTCCAGCTCACTTTACATTATACTGCCTCCAGCTCACATTACACTATACTGCCTCCACGTTACGTTATACTGCCTCCAGCTCATGTTACATTATACTGCCTCCAGGTCACGTGACATTATACTGCCTCCAGCTCACGTGACATTATACTGCCTCCAGCTCACGTGACATTATACTGCCTCCAGCTCACGTGACATTATACTGCCTCCACATTACATTATACTGCCTCCAGCTCACGTGCCATTATGCTGCCTCCAGCTCACGTTACATTATACTGCCTCCAGCTCACGTTACGTTATACTGCCTCCAGCTCACGTTACGTTATACTGCCTCCAGCACACATTACGTTGTACTGCCTCCAGCTCACTTTACATTATACTGCCTCCAGCTCACATGACATTAGGCTGCCTCCAGCTCAAGTTACATTTTACTGCCTCCTGCACACGTGACATTATGCTGCCTCCAGCTCACTTTACATTATACTGCCTCCAGCTCACATTACATTATCCTGTCTCCAGCTCACGAGACATTATACTGCCTCCAGCTCACGAGACATTATACTGCCTCCAGCTCACATTACATTATACTGCCTCCAGCTCACATTACATTATACTGCCTCCAGCTCACGTTACATTATACTGCCTCCAGCTCACGTTACATTATACTGCCTCCAGCTCTGCCTCCAGCTCACGTGACATTTTGCTGCCTCCAGCTCACGTGACATTTTGCTGCCTCCAGCTCACGTGACATTTTGCTGCCTCCAGCTCACGTGACATTTTGCTGCTTCCAGCTCACGTGACATTTTGCTTCCTCCACCTCACGTGACATTATGCTGCCTCCAGCTCACGTGACATTATGCTGCCTCCAGCTCACGTGACATTATGCTGCCTCCAGCTCACGTGACATTATGCTGCCTCCAGCTCACGTGACATTATGCTGCCTCCAGCTCACGTGACATTATGCTGCCTTCTGCTCACGTGACATTATGCTGCCTCCAGCTCACGTTACATTATACTGCCTCCAGCTCACGTTACGTTATACTGCCTCCAGCTCACGTTACGTTAGGCTGCCTCCAGCTCACGTTACATTATACTGCCTCCAGCTCACATTACGTTATGCTGCCTCCAGCTCACGTTACGTTATACTGCCTCCAGCTCACATTACATTATACTGCCTCCACGTTACGTTATACTGCTTCCAGCTCACATTACATTATACTGCCTCCAGCTCACATTACATTATACTGCCTCCAGCTCACATTACATTACGCTGCCTCCAGCTCACGTTACGCTATACTGCCTCCAGCTCACATTACATTATACTGCCTCCACGTTACATTATACTGCCTCCAGCTCACATTACATTATACTGCCTCCACGTTACGTTATACTGCTTCCAGCTCACATTACACTGCCTCCAGCTCACATTACATTATACTGCTTCCAGCTCACATTACATTATACTGCCTCCAGCTCACGTGACATTATACTGCCTCCAGCTCACGTGACATTATACTGCCTCCACATTACATTATACTGCCTCCAGCTCACGTTAGGTTATACTGCCTCCAGCTCACGTTACGTTATACTGCCTCCAGCACACATTACGTTGTACTGCCTCCAGCTCACTTTACATTATACTGCCTCCAGCTCACATGACATTAGGCTGCCTCCGCTCAAGTTACATTTTACTGCCTCCTGCACACGTGACATTATGCTGCCTCCAGCTCACTTTACATTATACTGCCTCCAGCTCACATTACATTATCCTGTCTCCAGCTCACGAGACATTATACTGCCTCCAGCTCACGAGACATTATACTGCCTCCAGCTCACGAGACATTATACTGCCTCCAGCTCACGAGACATTATACTGCCTCCAGCTCACGAGACATACTGCCTCCAGCTCACGAGACATTATACTGCCTCCAGCTCACGAGACATTATACTGCCTCAGGCTCACGTTACATTATACTGCCTCCAGCTCACGTTACATTATACAGCCTCCAGCTCACGTTACATTATACTGCCTCCAGCTCACGTTACATTATACTGCCTCCAGCTCACGTGACATTATACTGCCTCCAGCTCACGTGACATTATACTGCCTCCACGTTACATTATACTGCCTCCAGCTCACGTGACATTATGCTGTCTCCAGCTCACGTTACATTATACTGCCTCCAGCTCACTTTACATTATGCTGCCTCCAGCTCACGTGACATTATGCTGTCTCCAGCTCACGTTACATTATACTGCCTCCAGCTCACTTTACATTATGCTGCCTCCAGCTCACATTACATTATGCTGCCTCCAGCTCACGTGACATTATACTGCCTCCACATTACATTATACTGCCTCCAGCTCAAGTGACATTATGCTGCCTCCAGCTCAAGTGACATTATGCTGCCTCCACGTTACATTATGCTGCCTCCAGCTCACGTGACATTATGCTGCCTCCAGCTCACGTTACATTATACTGCCTCCAGCTCACTTTACATTATGCTGCCTCCAGCTCACATTACATTATGCTGCCTCCAGCTCACGTGACATTATACTGCCTCCACATTACATTATACTGCCTCCAGCTCAAGTGACATTATGCTGCCTCCAGCTCAAGTGACATTATGCTGCCTCCAGCTCACATTACATTATACTGCCTCCAGCTCACATTACGTTATGCTGCCTCCAGCTCACGTTACGTTATACTGCCTCCAGCTCACATTACATTATACTGCCTCCACGTTACGTTATACTGCTTCCAGCTCACATTACATTATACTGCCTCCAGCTCACATTACATTATACTGCCTCCAGCTCACATTACATTATACTGCCTCCAGCTCACATTACATTATACTGCCTCCAGCTCACATTACATTATACTGCCTCCAGCTCACATTACATTATGCTGCCTCCACATTACATTATACTGCCTCCAGCTCAAGTGACATTATGCTGCCTCCAGCTCAAGTGACATTATGCTGCCTCCAGCTCACATTACATTATACTGCCTCCAGCTCACATTACGTTATGCTGCCTCCAGCTCACGTTACGTTATACTGCCTCCAGCTCACATTACATTATACTGCCTCCACGTTACGTTATACTGCTTCCAGCTCACATTACATTATACTGCCTCCAGCTCACATTACATTATACTGCCTCCAGCTCACATTACATTATACTGCCTCCAGCTCACATTACATTATACTGCCTCCAGCTCACATTACATTATACTGCCTCCAGCTCACATTACATTATACTGCCTCCAGCTCACATTACATTATACTGCCTCCAGCTCACGTTACATTATACTGCCTCCAGCTCACGTTACATTATACAGCCTCCAGCTCACGTTACATTATACTGCCTCCAGCTCACGTTACATTATACTGCCTCCAGCTCACGTGACATTATACTGCTTCCAGCTCACGTGACATTATACTGCCTCCACGTTACATTATACTGCCTCCAGCTCACGTGACATTATGCTGCCTCCAGCTCACGTTACATTATACTGCCTCCAGCTCACTTTACATTATGCTGCCTCCAGCTCACATTACATTATGCTGCCTCCAGCTCACGTGACATTATACTGCCTCCACATTACATTATACTGCCTCCAGCTCAAGTGACATTATGCTGCCTCCAGCTCAAGTGACATTATGCTGCCTCCAGCTCACATGACATTATACTGCCTCCAGCTCACATTACGTTATGCTGCCTCCAGCTCACATTACATTATACTGCTTCCACGTTACGTTATACTGCTTCCAGCTCACATTACATTATACTGCCTCCAGCTCACATTACATTATACTGCCTCCAGCTCACATTACATTATACTGCCTCCAGCTCACATTACATTATACTGCCTCCAGCTCACATTACATTATACTGCCTCCAGCTCACGTTACGTTATACTGCCTCCAGCTCACGTTACATTATACTGCCTCCAGCTCACGTTACATTATACTGCCTCCAGCTCACGTTACATTATACTGCCTCCAGCTCACGTTACATTATACTGCCTCCAGCTCACGTGACATTATACTGCCTCCAGCTCACGTGACATTATACTGCCTCCACGTTACATTATACTGACTCCAGCTCACGTGACATTATGCTGCCTCCAGCTCACGTTACATTATACTGCCTCCAGCTCACTTTACATTATGCTGCCTCCAGCTCACATTACGTTATGCTGCCTCCAGCTCACGTGACATTATACTGCCTCCACATTACATTATACTGCCTCCAGCTCAAGTGACATTATGCTGCCTCCAGCTCAAGTGACATTATGCTGCCTCCAGCTCACATTACATTATACTGCCTCCAGCTCACATTACGTTATGCTGCCTCCAGCTCACATTACATTATACTGCCTCCAGCTCACATTACATTATACTGCCTCCAGCTCACATTACATTATACTGCCTCCAGCTCACATTACATTATACTGCCTCCAGCTCACGTTACATTATACTGCCTCCAGCTCACGTTACATTATACTGCCTCCAGCTCACGTTACATTATACTGCATCCAGCTCACTTTACATTATGCTGCCTCCAGCTCACGTTACGTTATACTGCCTCCAGCTCACATTACATTATACTGCCTCCACGTTATGTTATACTGCCTCCAGCTCATGTTACATTATACTGCCTCCAGCTCACGTTACATTATACTGCCTCCAGCTCACGTTACATTATACTGCCTCCAGCTCACGTGACATTTTACTGCCTCCAGCTCACGTGACATTTTGCTGCCTCCAGCTCACGTGACATTTTGCTTCCTCCACCTCACGTGACATAATGCTTCCTCCACCTCACGTGACATAATGCTTCCTCCATCTCACGTGACATTATGCTGCCTCCAGCTCACGTGACATTATGCTGCCTCCAGCTCACGTTACGTTATACTGCCTCCAGCTCACGTTACGTTAGGCTGCCTCCAGCTCACGTTACGTTAGGCTGCCTCCAGCTCACGTTACATTATGCTGCCTCCAGCTCACGTTACATTATACTGCCTCCACGTTACGTTATACTGCCTCCAGCTCACATTACATTATACTGCCTCCACGTTACGTTATACTGCTTCCAGCTCACATTACATTATACTGCCTCCAGCTCACATTACATTACGCTGCCTCCAGCTCACGTTACGCTATACTGCCTCCAGCTCACATTACATTATACTGCCTCCACGTTACGTTGTACTGCCTCCAGCTCACATTACATTATACTGCCTCCACGTTACGTTATACTGCTTCCAGCTCACATTACACTGCCTCCAGCTCACATTACATTATACTGCTTCCAGCTCACATTACATTATACTGCCTCCAGCTCACGTTACATTATACTGCCTCCAGCTCACTTTACATTATACTGCCTCCAGCTCACATTACACTATACTGCCTCCACGTTACGTTATACTGCCTCCAGCTCATGTTACATTATACTGCCTCCAGGTCACGTGACATTATACTGCCTCCAGCTCACGTGACATTATACTGCCTCCAGCTCACGTGACATTATACTGCCTCCAGCTCACGTGACATTATGCTGCCTCCAGCTCACGTTACATTATGCTGCCTCCAGCTCACTTTACATTATGCTGCCTCCAGCTCACATTACATTATACTGCCTCCAGCTCGTGTGACATTATACTGCCTCCACATTACATTATACTGCCTCCAGCTCACTTTACATTATGCTGCCTCCAGCTCACGTGACATTATGCTGCCTCCAGCTCACGTTACATTATACTGCCTCCATCTCACTTTACATTATGCTGCCTCCAGCTCACATTACATTATACTGCCTCCAGCTCATGTGACATTATACTGCCTCCACATTACATTATACTGCCTCCAGCTCATGTGCCATTATGCTGCCTCCAGCTCACGTTACATTATACTGCCTCCAGCTCACTTTACATTATGCTGCCTCCACGTTACGTTATACTGCCTCCAGCTCACATTACATTATACTGCCTCCATGTTACGTTATACTGCCTCCAGCTCACATTACATTATACTGCTTCCACGTTATGTTATACTGCTTCCTGCTCACATTACATTATACTGCCTCCAGCTCACATTACATTATACTGCCTCCAGCTCACGTTACATTATACTGCCTCCAGCTCACGTTACGTTATACTGCCTCCAGCTCACGTTACATTATACTGCTTCCAGCTCACTTCACATTATGCTGCCTCCAGCTCACATTACATTATACTGCCTCCAGCTCACGTTACATTATACTGCCTCCAGCTAACTTTACATTATGCTGCCTCCAGCTCACGTTACGTTATACTGCCTCCAGCTCACATTACATTATACTGCGTCCACGTTATGTTATACTGCTTCCAGCTCATGTTACATTATACTGCCTCCAGCTCACGTTACATTATACTGCCTCCACGTTCGTTATATTGCTTCCAGCTCACGTTACATTATACTGCATCCAGCTCACGTTACATTATACTGCCTCCAGCTCACGTTACATTATACTGCCTCCAGCTCACGTTACATTATACTGCCTCCACCTCACGTTACATTATAATGCCTCCTCATTACATTATACTTCCTCCAGCTCACGTTACATTATACTGCCTCCAGCTCACATTACATTATGCTGCCTCCACGTTACGTTATACTGCTTCCAGCTCACATTACACTGCCTCCAGCTCACATTACATTATACTGCTTCCAGCTCACATTACATTATACTGCCTCCAGCTCACGTTACATTATACTGCCTCCAGCTCACTTTACATTATACTGCCTCCAGCTCACATTACACTATACTGCCTCCACGTTACGTTATACTGCCTCCAGCTCATGTTACATTATACTGCCTCCAGGTCACGTGACATTATACTGCCTCCAGCTCACGTGACATTATACTGCCTCCAGCTCACGTGACATTATGCTGCCTCCAGCTCACGTGACATTATGCTGCCTCCAGCTCACGTGACATTATGCTGCCTCCAGCTCACGTTACATTATACTGCCTCCAGCTCACTTTACATTATGCTGCCTCCAGCTCACATTACATTATACTGCCTCCAGCTCATGTGACATTATACTGCCTCCACATTACATTATACTGCCTCCAGCTCACTTTACATTATGTTGCCTCCAGCTCACGTGACATTATGCTGCCTCCAGCTCACGTTACGTTATACTGCCTCCATCTCACTTTACATTATGCTGCCTCCAGCTCACATTACATTATACTGCCTCCAGCTCATGTGACATTATACTGCCTCCACATTACATTATACTGCCTCCAGCTCATGTGCCGTTATGCTGCCTCCAGCTCACGTTACGTTATACTGCCTCCAGCTCACATTACATTATACTGCCTCCACGTTACGTTATACTGCTTCCAGCTCACATTACATTATACTGCCTCCAGCTCACATTACATTATACTGCCTCCAGCTCACATTACATTAGGCTGCCTCCAGCTCACGTGACATTATGCTGCCTCAAGCTCACGTTACATTATACTGCCTCCACATTACATTATACTGCCTCCAGCTCACGTGACATTATGCTGCCTCCAGCTCACGTTACATTATACTGCCTCCAGCTCACGTTACATTATACTGCTTCCAGCTCACTTCACATTATGCTGCCTCCAGCTCACATTACATTATACTGCCTCCAGCTCACGTTACATTATACTGCCTCCAGCTAACTTTACATTATGCTGCCTCCAGCTCACGTTACGTTATACTGCCTCCAGCTCACATTACATTATACTGCGTCCACGTTATGTTATACTGCTTCCAGCTCATGTTACATTATACTGCCTCCAGCTCACGTTACATTATACTGCCTCTACGTTACGTTATATTGCTTCCAGCTCACGTTACATTATACTGCCTCCAGCTCACGTTACATTATACTGCCTCCAGCTCACGTTACATTATACTGCCTCCAGCTCACGTTACATTATACTGCCTCCACCTCACGTTACATTATAATGCCTCCTCATTACATTATACTTCCTCCAGCTCACGTTACATTATACTGCCTCCAGCTCACATTACATTATGCTGCCTCCAGCTCACGTGACATTATACTGCCTCCACATTACATTATACTGCCTCCACGTTACATTATACTGCCTCCACGTTACATTATACTGCCTCCAGCTCACTTTACATTATGCTGCCTCCAGCTCACATTACATTATACTACCTCCAGCTCACATTACATTATGCTGCCTCCAGCTCACGTTACGTTATACTGCCTCCAGCTCACTTTACATTATACTGCCTCCACATTACATTATACTGCCTCCAGCTCACGTGACATTATGCTGCCTCCAGATAACGTGACATTATACTGCCTCCACGTTACGTTATACTGCCTCCAGCTCACATTACATTATACTGCCTCCACGTTACGTTATACTGATTCCAGCTCACATTACATTATACTGCCTCCAGCTCACATTACATTATACTGCCTCCACGTTACGTTATACTGCCTCCAGCTCACATTACATTATACTGCCTCCACGTTACGTTATACTGCTTCCAGCTCACATTACATTATACTGCCTCCAGCTCACATTACATTATACTGCCTCCAGCTCAAATTAAGTTATGCTGCCTCCAGCTCATGTTACGTTATACTGCCTCCAGCTCACGTTACATTATACTGCCTCCAGCTCACGTTACATTATACTGCCTCCACATTACATTATACTGCCTCCCGCTCACGTTACATTATACTTCCTCCAGCTCACGTTACATTATGCTGCCTCCAGCTCACGTGACATTATGCTGCCTCCAGCTCACGTGACATTATACTGCCTCCAGCTCACATTACATTATACTGCCTCCAGCTCACGAGACATTATACTGCCTCCAGCTCACGAGACATTATACTGCCTCCAGCTCACGAGACATTATACTGCCTCCAGCTCACGTGACATTATGCTGCCTCCAGCTCACGTTGACATTATACTGCCTCCAGCTCACATTACATTATACTGCCTCCAGCTCACATTACATTAGGCTGCCTCCAGCTCACGTGACATTTTACTGCCTCCAGCTCACGTGACATTATGCTGCCTCCAGCTCACGTGACATTATGCTGCCTCCAGCTCACGTGACATTATACTGCCTCCAGCTCACATTACATTATCCTGTCTCCAGCTCACGAGACTTTATCTGCCCCAGCTCACGAGACATTATACTGCCTCCAGCTCACGAGACATTATACTGCCTCCAGCTCACGGACATTATGCTGCCTCCAGCTCACGTGACATTATACTGCCTCCAGCTCACGTTACATTATACTGCCTCCAGCTCACGTTACATTATGCTGCCTCCAGCTCACGTGACATTATACTGCCTCCAGCTCACGTTACATTATGCTGCCTCCAGCTCACGTGACATTATACTGCCTCCAGCTCACGTTACATTATACTGCCTCCAGCTCACGTTACATTATACTGCCTCCAGCTCACGTGACATTATACTGCCTCCAGCTCACGTGACATTATACTGCCTCCAGCTCACGTTACATTATACTGCCTCCAGCTCACGTTACATTATACTGCCTCCACTCCGTTACATTATACTGCCTCCAGCTCACGTTACATTATACTGCCTCCAGCTCACGTGACATTATGCTGCCTCCAGCTCACGTTACATTATACTGCCTCCAGCTCACGTTACATTATACTGCCTCCAGCTCACGTTACATTATACTGCCTCCAGCTCACGTTACATTATACTGCCTCCAGCTCACGTTACATTATACTGCCTCCAGCTCACATTACATTATGCTGCCTCCAGCTCACGTGACATTATACTGCCTCCAGCTCACTTACATTATACTGCCTCCAGCTCTTATCTGCCTCCACGTTACGTTATACTGCCTCCAGCTCACGTTACATTATGCTGTCTCCAGCTCACGTTACGTTATACTGCCTCCAGCTCACATTACATTATGCTGCCTCCAGCTCACGTTACGTTATACTGCCTCCAGCTCACATTACATTATACTGCCTCCAGCTCACATTACATTATACTGCCTCCAGCTCACATTACATTAGGCTGCCTCCAGCTCACGTTACATTATACTGCCTCCACGTTACGTTATACTGCCTCCAGCTCACATTACATTATACTGCCTCCACGTTCGTTATACTGCTTCCTGCTCACATTACATTATACTGCCTCCAGCTCACATTACATTATACTGCCTCCAGCTCACGTTACGTTATACTGCCTCCAGCTCACATTACATTATACTGCCTCCACGTTACGTTATACTGCCTCCAGCTCACATTACATTATACTGCCTCCAGCTCACATTACATTATACTGCCTCCAGCTCACATTACGTTATACTGCCTCCAGCTCACGTTACATTATACTGCCTCCAGCTCACGTTACATTATACTGCCTCCAGCTCACGTTACATTATACTGCCTCCAGCTCACGTTACATTATGCTGCCTCCAGCTCACGTTACATTATACTGCCTCCAGCTCACGTTACATTATACTGCCTCCAGCTCACGTTACATTATACTGCCTCCAGCTCACATTACATTATACTGCCTCCAGCTCACGTTACATTATACTGCCTCCAGCTCACGTTACATTATGCTGCCTCCAGCTCACGTTACATTATACTGCCTCCAGCTCACGTTACATTATGCTGCCTCCAGCTCACGTTACATTATACTGCCTCCAGCTCACGTTACATTATACTGCCTCCATCATTACATTATACTGCCTCCAGCTCACTTTACATTATACTGCCTCCAGCTCACGTTACATTATACTGCCTCCAGCTCACGTTACATTATGCTGCCTCCAGCTCACGTTACGTTATACTGCCTCCAGCTCACATTACATTATACTGCCTCCAGCTCACGTTACATTATACTGCCTCCAGCTCACGTTACATTATACTGCCTCCAGCTCACGTTACATTATACTGCCTCCAGCTCACGTTACATTATGCTGCCTCCAGCTCACGTTACATTATACTGCCTCCAGCTCACGTTACATTATACTGCCTCCAGCTCACATTACATTATACTGCCTCCAGCTCACGTTACGTTATACTGCCTCCAGCTCACGTTACATTATACTGCCTCCAGCTCACGTTACATTATACTGCCTCCAGCTCACGTTACATTATACTGCCTCCAGCTCACATTACATTATACTGCCTCCAGCTCACGTTACATTATACTGCCTCCAGCTCACGTTACATTATACTGCCTCCAGCTCACGTTACATTATACTGCCTCCAGCTCACGTTACATTATACTGCCTCCAGCTCACGTTACATTATACTGCCTCCAGCTCACGTTACATTATACTGCCTCCAGCTCACTTTACATTATGCTGCCTCCAGCTCACGTTACGTTATACTGCCTCCAGCTCACATTACATTATACTGCCTCCACGTTACGTTATACTGCTTCCAGCTCACATTACATTATACTGCCTCCAGCTCACGTTACATTATACTGCCTCCAGCTCACGTTACATTATGCTGCCTCCAGCTCACGTTACATTATACTGCCTCCAGCTCACGTTGGCGTTTTACTGCCTCCAGCTCACGTTACATTATACTGCCTCCACGTTACGTTATACTGCCTCCAGCTCACGTTACATTATACTGCCTCCAGCTCACGTTACATTATACTGCCTCCAGCTCACGTTACATTATACTGCCTCCAGCTCACGTTGACATTATACTGCCTCCAGCTCACATTACATTATAATGCCTCCAGCTCACTTTACATTATGCTGCCTCCAGCTCACATTACATTATACTGCCTCCAGCTCTGTGACATTATACTGCCTCCACATTACATTATACTGCCTCCAGCTCACTTTACATTATGCTGCCTCCAGCTCACGTGACATTATGCTGCCTCCAGCTCACGTTACATTATACTGCCTCCATCTCACTTTACATTATGCTGCCTCCAGCTCACATTACATTATACTGCCTCCAGCTCATGTGACATTATACTGCCTCCCACATTACATTATACTGCCTCCAGCTCACTTTACATTATGCTGCCTCCAGCTCACGTTACATTATACTGCCTCCAGCTCACTTTACATTATGCTGCCTCCAGCTCACGTTATACTGCCTCCAGCTCACGTTACATTATACTGCCTCCACGTTACGTTATACTGCTTCCAGCTCACATTACATTATACTGCCTCCAGCTCACATTACATTATACTGCCTCCAGCTCACATTACATTATACTGCCTCCAGCTCACGTTACATTATACTGCCTCCAGCTCACGTTGACATTTACTGCCTCCAGCTCACATTACATTATACTGTCTCCACGTTACGTTATACTGCTTCCTGCTCACGTTACATTATATTGCCTCCAGCTCACATTACATTATACTGCCTCCAGCTCACATACATTATTCTGCCTCCAGCTCACATTACGTTATACTGCCTCCAGCTCATTACATTATACTGCCTCCAGCTCAGTTACATTATACTGCCTCCAGCTCACGTTACATTATACTGCCTCCAGCTCACGTTACATTATACTGCCTCCAGCTCACGTGACATTATACTGCCTCCAGCTCACGTTACATTATAATGTCTCCAGCTCACTTTACGTTATGCTGCCTCCAGCTCACATTATACTGCCTCCAGCTCATGTGACGTTATACTGCGCTCCACATTACATTATACTGCCTCCAGCTCACTTTACATTATGCTGCCTCCAGCTCACGTTACGTTATGCTGCCTCCAGCTCACGTTACATTATGCTGCCTCCAGCTCACGTTACATTATGCTGCCTCCAGCTCATGTTACATTATACTGCCTCCAGCTCACATTACATTATACTGCCTCCAGCTCACGTTCCATTATGCTGCCTCCGCTCACGTTACGTTATACTGCCTCCAGCTCACTTTACATTATGCTGCCTCCACGTTACGTTATACTGCCTCCAGCTCAGTTACGTTATACTGCCTCCAGCTCACATTACATTATACTGCTTCCATCACGTTATGTTATACTGCTTCCCGCTCACATTACATTATACTGCCTCCAGCTCACATTACATTATACTGCCTCCAGCTCACGTTACATTATACTGCCTCCAGCTCACGTTACATTATACTGCCTCCAGCTCACGTTACATTATACTGCTTCCAGCTCACTTCACATTATGCTGCCTCCAGCTCACATTACATTATACTGCCTCCAGCTCATGTTACATTATACTGCCTCCAGCTCACTTTACATTATGCTGCCTCCAGCTCACGTTACGTTATACTGCCTCCAGCTCACATTACATTATACTGCGTCCACGTTATGTTATACTGCTTCCAGCTCATGTTACATTATACTGCCTCCAGCTCAAGTGACATTATGCTGCCTCCAGCTCACATTACATTATACTGCCTCCAGCTCACATTACGTTATGCTGCCTCCAGCTCACATTACATTATACTGCCTCCAGCTCACATTACATTATACTGCCTCCAGCTCACATTACATTATACTGCCTCCAGCTCACATTACATTATACTGCCTCCAGCTCACGTTACATTATACTGCCTCCAGCTCACGTTACATTATACTGCCTCCAGCTCACGTTACATTATACTGCATCCAGCTCACTTTACATTATGCTGCCTCCAGCTCACGTTACGTTATACTGCCTCCAGCTCACATTACATTATACTGCCTCCACGTTATGTTATACTGCCTCCAGCTCATGTTACATTATACTGCCTCCAGCTCACGTTACATTATACTGCCTCCAGCTCACGTTACATTATACTGCCTCCAGCTCACGTGACATTTTACTGCCTCCAGCTCACGTGACATTTTGCTGCCTCCAGCTCACGTGACATTTTGCTTCCTCCACCTCACGTGACATAATGCTTCCTCCACCTCACGTGACATAATGCTTCCTCCATCTCACGTGACATTATGCTGCCTCCAGCTCACGTGACATTATGCTGCCTCCAGCTCACGTTCGTTATACTGCCTCCAGCTCACGTTACGTTAGGCTGCCTCCAGCTCACGTTACGTTAGGCTGCCTCCAGCTCACGTTACATTATGCTGCCTCCAGCTCACGTTACATTATACTGCCTCCACGTTACGTTATACTGCCTCCAGCTCACATTACATTATACTGCCTCCACGTTACGTTATACTGCTTCCAGCTCACATTACATTATACTGCCTCCAGCTCACATTACATTACGCTGCCTCCAGCTCACGTTGCGCTATACTGCCTCCAGCTCACATTACATTATACTGCCTCCACGTTACGTTGTACTGCCTCCAGCTCACATTACATTATACTGCCTCCACGTTACGTTATACTGCTTCCAGCTCACATTACACTGCCTCCAGCTCACATTACATTATACTGCTTCCAGCTCACATTACATTATACTGCCTCCAGCTCACGTTACATTATACTGCCTCCAGCTCACTTTACATTATACTGCCTCCAGCTCACATTACACTATACTGCCTCCACGTTACGTTATACTGCCTCCAGCTCATGTTACATTATACTGCCTCCAGGTCACGTGACATTATACTGCCTCCAGCTCACGTGACATTATACTGCCTCCAGCTCACGTGACATTATACTGCCTCCAGCTCACGTGACATTATGCTGCCTCCAGCTCACGTTACATTATGCTGCCTCCAGCTCACTTTACATTATGCTGCCTCCAGCTCACATTACATTATACTGCCTCCAGCTCATGTGACATTATACTGCCTCCACATTACATTATACTGCCTCCAGCTCACTTTTACATTATGCTGCCTCCAGCTCACGTGACATTATGCTGCCTCCAGCTCACGTTACATTATACTGCCTCCATCTCACTTTACATTATGCTGCCTCCAGCTCACATTACATTATACTGCCTCCAGCTCATGTGACATTATACTGCCTCCACATTACATTATACTGCCTCCAGCTCATGTGCCATTATGCTGCCTCCAGCTCACGTTACATTATACTGCCTCCAGCTCACTTTACATTATGCTGCCTCCACGTTACGTTATACTGCCTCCAGCTCACATTACATTATACTGCCTCCATGTTACGTTATACTGCCTCCAGCTCACATTACATTATACTGCTTCCACGTTATGTTATACTGCTTCCTGCTCACATTACATTATACTGCCTCCAGCTCACATTACATTATACTGCCTCCAGCTCACGTTACATTATACTGCCTCCAGCTCACGTTACGTTATACTGCCTCCAGCTCACGTTACATTATACTGCTTCCAGCTCACTTCACATTATGCTGCCTCCAGCTCACATTACATTATACTGCCTCCAGCTCACGTTACATTATACTGCCTCCAGCTAACTTTACATTATGCTGCCTCCAGCTCACGTTACGTTATACTGCCTCCAGCTCACATTACATTATACTGCGTCCACGTTATGTTATACTGCTTCCAGCTCATGTTACATTATACTGCCTCCAGCTCACGTTACATTATACTGCCTCCACGTTACGTTATATTGCTTCCAGCTCACGTTACATTATACTGCCTCCAGCTCACGTTACATTATACTGCCTCCAGCTCACGTTACATTATACTGCCTCCAGCTCACGTTACATTATACTGCCTCCACCTCACGTTACATTATAATGCCTCCTCATTACATTATACTTCCTCCAGCTCACGTTACATTATACTGCCTCCAGCTCACATTACATTATGCTGCCTCCACGTTACGTTATACTGCTTCCAGCTCACATTACACTGCCTCCAGCTCACATTACATTATACTGCTTCCAGCTCACATTACATTATACTGCCTCCAGCTCACGTTACATTATACTGCCTCCAGCTCACTTTACATTATACTGCCTCCAGCTCACATTACACTATACTGCCTCCACGTTACGTTATACTGCCTCCAGCTCATGTTACATTATACTGCCTCCAGGTCACGTGACATTATACTGCCTCCAGCTCACGTGACATTATACTGCCTCCAGCTCACGTGACATTATGCTGCCTCCAGCTCACGTGACATTATGCTGCCTCCAGCTCACGTGACATTATGCTGCCTCCAGCTCACGTTACATTATGCTGCCTCCAGCTCACTTTACATTATGCTGCCTCCAGCTCACATTACATTATACTGCCTCCAGCTCATGTGACATTATACTGCCTCCACATTACATTATACTGCCTCCAGCTCACTTTACATTATGCTGCCTCCAGCTCACGTGACATTATGCTGCCTCCAGCTCACGTTACATTATACTGCCTCCATCTCACTTTACATTATGCTGCCTCCAGCTCACATTACATTATACTGCCTCCAGCTCATGTGACATTATACTGCCTCCACATTACATTATACTGCCTCCAGCTCATGTGCCGTTATGCTGCCTCCAGCTCACGTTACGTTATACTGCCTCCAGCTCACATTACATTATACTGCCTCCACGTTACGTTATACTGCTTCCAGCTCACATTACATTATACTGCCTCCAGCTCACATTACATTATACTGCCTCCAGCTCACATTACATTAGGCTGCCTCCAGCTCACGTGACATTATGCTGCCTCAAGCTCACGTTACATTATACTGCCTCCACATTACATTATACTGCCTCCAGCTCACGTGACATTATGCTGCCTCCAGCTCACGTTACATTATACTGCCTCCAGCTCACGTTACATTATACTGCTTCCAGCTCACTTCACATTATGCTGCCTCCAGCTCACATTACATTATACTGCCTCCAGCTCACGTTACATTATACTGCCTCCAGCTAACTTTACATTATGCTGCCTCCAGCTCACGTTACGTTATACTGCCTCCAGCTCACATTACATTATACTGCGTCCACGTTATGTTATACTGCTTCCAGCTCATGTTACATTATACTGCCTCCAGCTCACGTTACATTATACTGCCTCCACGTTACGTTATATTGCTTCCAGCTCACGTTACATTATACTGCCTCCAGCTCACGTTACATTATACTGCCTCCAGCTCACGTTACATTATACTGCCTCCAGCTCACGTTACATTATACTGCCTCCACCTCACGTTACATTATAATGCCTCCTCATTACATTATACTTCCTCCAGCTCACGTTACATTATACTGCCTCCAGCTCACATTACATTATGTGCCTCCAGCTCACGTGACGTTATACTGCCTCCACATTACATTATACTGCCTCCACGTTACATTATACTGCCTC
Organism: Salmo salar; assembly: GCF_905237065.1. Lineage (NCBI taxonomy): Eukaryota > Metazoa > Chordata > Actinopteri > Salmoniformes > Salmonidae > Salmo > Salmo salar. The sequence continues at coordinate 17,095 of NW_025550244.1, read as the reverse complement.
CACGTTACATTATACTGCCTCCAGCTCACTTTACATTATGCTGCCTCCAGCTCACATTACATTATACTACCTCCAGCTCACATTACATTATGCTGCCTCCAGCTCACGTTACGTTATACTGCCTCCAGCTCACTTTACATTATACTGCCTCCACATTTACGTTATACTGCCTCCAGCTCACGTGACATTATGCTGCCTCCAGATAACGTGACATTATACTGCCTCCACGTTACGTTATACTGCCTCCAGCTCACATTACATTATACTGCCTCCACGTTACGTTATACTGATTCCAGCTCACATTACATTATACTGCCTCCAGCTCACTTACATTATACTGCCTCCACGTTACGTTATACTGCCTCCAGCTCACATTACATTATACTGCCTCCACGTTACGTTATACTGCTTCCAGCTCACATTACATTATACTGCCTCCAGCTCACATTACATTATACTGCCTCCAGCTCAAATTGCGTTATGCTGCCTCCAGCTCATGTTACGTTATACTGCCTCCAGCTCACGTTACATTATACTGCCTCCAGCTCACGTTACATTATACTGCCTCCACATTACATTATACTGCCTCCCGCTCACGTTTACATTATACTTCCTCCAGCTCACGTTACATTATGCTGCCTCCAGCTCACGTGACATTATGCTGCCTCCAGCTCACGTGACATTATACTGCCTCCAGCTCACGAGACATTATACTGCCTCCAGCTCACGAGACATTATACTGCCTCCAGCTCACGAGACATTATACTGCCTCCAGCTCACGTGACATTATGCTGCCTCCAGCTCACGTGACATTATACTGCCTCCAGCTCACATTACATTATACTGCCTCCATCTCACATTACATTAGGCTGCCTCCAGCTCACGTGACATTATACTGCCTCCAGCTCACGTGACATTATGCTGCCTCCAGCTCACGTGCTCGCTCATTGACGTTATACTGCCTCCAGCTCACATTACATTATCCTGTCTCCAGCTCACGAGACATTATACTGCCTCCAGCTCACGAGACATTATACTGCCTCCAGCTCACGAGACATTATACTGCCTCCAGCTCACGCGTGACATTATGCTGCCTCCAGCTCACGTGACGTTATACTGCCTCCAGCTCACATTACATTATACTGCCTCCATCTCACATTACATTAGGCTGCCTCCAGCTCACGTGACATTTTACTGCCTCCAGCTCACGTTGACATTATGCTGCCTCCAGCTCACGTTACATTATACTGCCTCCAGCTCTTACATTATACTGCTCCAGCTCACGTTACGTTATACTGCCTCCAGCTCACGATACATTATACTGCCTCCAGCTCACGAGACATTATACTGCCTCCAGCTCACGTGACATTATGCTGCCTCCAGCTCACGTGACATTATACTGCCTCCAGCTCACGTTACATTATACTGCCTCCAGCTCACGTTACATTATACTGCCTCCACCTCACGTTACATTATAATGCCTCCTCATTACATTATACTTCCTCCAGCTCACGTTACATTATACTGCCTCCAGCTCACATTACATTATGCTGCCTCCAGCTCACGTGACATTATACTGCCTCCACATTACATTATACTGCCTCCACGTTACATTATACTGCCTCCACGTTACATTATACTGCCTCCAGCTCACTTTACATTATGCTGCCTCCAGCTCACATTACGTTATACTACCTCCAGCTCACATTACGTTATGCTGCCTCCAGCTCACGTTACGTTATACTGCCTCCAGCTCACTTTACGTTATACTGCCTCCACATTACATTATACTGCCTCCAGCTCACGTGACATTATGCTGCCTCCAGATCACGTGACATTATACTGCCTCCACGTTACGTTATACTGCCTCCAGCTCACATTACATTATACTGCCTCCACGTTACGTTATACTGATTCCAGCTCACATTACATTATACTGCCTCCAGCTCACGTTACATTATACTGCCTCCACGTTACGTTATACTGCCTCCAGCTCACATTACATTATACTGCCTCCACGTTACGTTATACTGCCTCCAGCTCACGTTACATTATACTGCCTCAGCTCACATTACATTATACTGCCTCCAGCTCAAGTTACGTTATGCTGCCTCCAGCTCATGTTACGTTATACTGCCTCCAGCTCACGTTACATTATACTGCCTCCAGCTCACGTTACATTATACTGCCTCCACATTACATTATACTGCCTCCGCTCACGTTACATTATACTTCCTCCAGCTCACGTTACATTATGCTGCCTCCAGCTCACGTGACGTTATGCTGCCTCCAGCTCACGTGACATTATACTGCCTCCAGCTCACATTACGTTATACTGCCTCCAGCTCACGTTACGTTATACTGCCTCCAGCTCACGATACATTATACTGCCTCCAGCTCACGTTACATTATACTGCCTCCAGCTCACGTGACATTATGCTGCCTCCAGCTCACGTGACATTATACTGCCTCCAGCTCACATTACATTATACTGCCTCCAGCTCGCATTACATTAGGCTGCCTCCAGCTCACGTTACGTTATCTGCCTCCAGCTCACGTTGACATTATGCTGCCTCCAGCTCACGTGTACATTATGCTGCCTCCAGCTCACGTGGACATTATACTGCCTCCAGCTCACATTACATTATCCTGTCTCCAGCTCACGATACATTATACTGCCTCCAGCTCACGAGACGTTATACTGCCTCCAGCTCACGTGACGTTATACTGCCTCCAGCTCACGTGACGTTATGCTGCCTCCAGCTCACGTGACGTTATACTGCCTCCAGCTCACATTACATTATACTGCCTCCATCTCACATTACATTATGCTGCCTCCAGCTCACGTGACATTTTACTGCCTCCAGCTCACGTTACATTATCGCTGCCTCCAGCTCACGTTACATTATGCTGCCTCCAGCTCACGTTACGTTATACTGCCTCCAGCTCACATTACATTATCTGTCTCCAGCTCACGGACATTATACTGCCTCCAGCTCACGAGACATTATACTGCCTCCAGCTCACGAGACGTTATACTGCCTCCAGCTCACGTGACATTATGCTGCCTCCAGCTCACGTTACGTTATACTGCCTCCAGCTCACATTACATTATACTGCCTCCAGCTCACATTACGTTATGCTGCCTCCAGCTCACGTTACGTTATACTGCCTCCAGCTCACATTACATTATACTGCCTCCACGTTACGTTATACTGCTTCCTGCTCACATTACATTATACTGCCTCCAGATCACATTACATTATACTGCCTCCAGCTCACATTACATTAGGCTGCCTCCAGCTCACGTTACATTTTACTGCCTACAGCTCACGTTGGCATTTTACTGCCTCCAGCTCACATTACATTATACTGCCTCCATCGTTACGTTATACTGCTTCCTGCTCACATTACATTATACTTTCTCCAGCTCACATTACATTATACTGCCTCCAGCTCACATTACATTATTCTGCCTCCAGCTCACATTACATTATACTGCCTCCAGCTCACGTGACATTATACTGCCTCCAGCTCACATTACATTATAATGTCTCCAGCTCACTTTACATTATGCTGCCTCCAGCTCACATTACATTATACTGCCTCCAGCTCATGTGACGTTATACTGCCTCCACATTACATTATACTGCCTCCAGCTCACTTTACGTTATGCTGCCTCCAGCTCACGTTGACGTTATGCTGCCTCCAGCTCACGTTACGTTATACTGCCTCCATCTCACTTTACGTTATGCTGCCTCCAGCTCACATTACATTATACTGCCTCCAGCTCGCGGGACGTTATACTGCCTCCACATTACGTTATACTGCCTCCAGCTCACTTTACATTATACTGCCTCCAGCTCACGTTACATTATACTGCCTCCAGCTCACGTTACATTATGCTGCCTCCAGCTCACGTTACGTTATACTGCCTCCAGCTCACATTACATTATACTGCCTCCACGTTACGTTATACTGCTTCCTGCTCACATTACATTATACTGCCTCCAGATCACATTACATTATACTGCCTCCAGCTCACATTACATTAGGCTGCCTCCAGCTCACGTTACATTTACTGCCTACAGCTCACGTTGGCATTTACTGCCTCCAGCTCACATTACATTATACTGCCTCCACGTTACGTTATACTGCTTCCTGCTCACATTACGTTATACTGCCTCCAGCTCATTACGTTATACTGCCTCCAGCTCACATTACATTATTCTGCCTCCAGCTCACATTACATTATACTGCCTCCAGCTCACATTACATTATACTGCCTCCAGCTCACGTTACATTATACTGCCTCCAGCTCACGTTACATTATACTGCCTCCAGCTCACGTTACATTATACTGCCTCCAGCTCACGTGACGTTATACTGCCTCCAGCTCACATTACATTATAATGTCTCCAGCTCACTTTACGTTATGCTGCCTCCAGCTCACATTACATTATACTGCCTCCAGCTCATGTGACATTATACTGCCTCCACATTACATTATACTGCCTCCAGCTCACTTTACATTATGCTGCCTCCAGCTCACGTGACGTTATGCTGCCTCCAGCTCACGTTACGTTATACTGCCTCCATCTCACTTTACGTTATGCTGCCTCCAGCTCACATTACGTTATACTGCCTCCAGCTCATGTGACATTATACTGCCTCCACATTACATTATACTGCCTCCAGCTCATGTGCCATTATGCTGCCTCCAGCTCACGTTACGTTATACTGCCTCCAGCTCACTTTACGTTATGCTGCCTCCACGTTACGTTATACTGCCTCCAGCTCACGTTACATTATACTGCCTCCATGTTACGTTATACTGCCTCCAGCTCACATTACGTTATACTGCTTCCACGTTATGTTATACTGCTTCCTGCTCACATTACATTATGCTGCCTCCAGCTCACATTACGTTATACTGCCTCCAGCTCACGTTACGTTATACTGCCTCCAGCTCACGTTACGTTATACTGCCTCCAGCTCACGTTACATTATACTGCTTCCAGCTCACTTTACATTATGCTGCCTCCAGCTCACATTACATTATACTGCCTCCAGCTCATGTTACGTTATACTGCCTCCAGCTCACTTTACATTATGCTGCCTCCAGCTCACGTTACGTTATACTGCCTCCAGCTCACATTACATTATACTGCTCTCACGTTATGTTATACTGCTTCCAGCTCATGTTACATTATACTGCCTCCAGCTCACGTGACATTATACTGCCTCCAGCTCACATTACATTATACTGCCTCCAGCTCACATTACGTTATGCTGCCTCCAGCTCACATTACGTTATACTGCCTCCAGCTCACATTACGTTATACTGCCTCCAGCTCACATTACATTATACTGCCTCCAGCTCACATTACATTATACTGCCTCCAGCTCACGTTACGTTATACTGCCTCCAGCTCACGTTACATTATACTGCCTCCAGCTCACGGTTTACATTATACTGCATCCAGCTCACTTTACATTATGCTGCCTCCAGCTCACGTTACGTTATACTGCCTCCAGCTCACACTTACATTATACTGCCTCCACGTTATGTTATACTGCCTCCAGCTCATGTTACATTATACTGCCTCCAGCTCACGTTACATTATACTGCCTCCAGCTCACGTTACATTATACTGCCTCCAGCTCACGTGACATTTACTGCCTCCAGCTCCGTGACATTTTGCTGCCTCCAGCTCACGTGACATTTTGCTTCCTCCACCTCACGTGACATAATGCTCCTCCACCTCACGTGACATTATACTTCCTCCATCTCACGCGACGTTATGCTGCCTCCAGCTCACGTGACATTATGCTGCCTCCAGCTCACGTTACGTTATACTGCCTCCAGCTCACGTTACGTTAGGCTGCCTCCAGCTCACGTTACGTTAGGCTGCCTCCAGCTCACGTTACATTATGCTGCCTCCAGCTCACGTTACATTATACTGCCTCCACGTTACGTTATACTGCCTCCAGCTCACATTACATTATACTGCCTCCACGTTACGTTATACTGCTTCCAGCTCGCATTACATTATACTGCCTCCAGCTCACATTACATTACGCTGCCTCCAGCTCACGTTACGCTATACTGCCTCCAGCTCACATTACATTATACTGCCTCCAGCTCACGTTACGTTATACTGCCTCCAGCTCACATGCTTCCAGCTCACGTTATACTGCCTCCAGCTCACGTTACATTATGCTGCTTCCAGCTCACGTTACATTATACTGCCTCCAGCTCACGTTACATTATACTGCCTCCAGCTCACTTTACATTATACTGCCTCCAGCTCACATTACACTATACTGCCTCCACGTTACGTTATACTGCCTCCAGCTCATGTTACATTATACTGCCTCCAGGTCACGTTACATTATACTGCCTCCAGCTCACGTGACATTATACTGCCTCCAGCTCACGTGACATTATACTGCCTCCAGCTCACGTGACATTATGCTCTCCAGCTCACGTTACATTATGCTGCCTCCAGCTCACTTTACGTTATGCTGCCTCCAGCTCACGTTACGTTATACTGCCTCCAGCTCATGTGACGTTATACTGCCTCCACGTTACGTTATACTGCCTCCAGCTCACTTTACGTTATGCTGCCTCCAGCTCACGTGACGTTATACTGCCTCCAGCTCACGTTACATTATACTGCCTCCATCTCACTTTACATTATGCTGCCTCCAGCTCACATTACATTATACTGCCTCCAGCTCATGTGACGTTATACTGCCTCCACATTACGTTATACTGCCTCCAGCTCATGTTACATTATGCTGCCTCCAGCTCACGTTACATTATACTGCCTCCAGCTCACTTTACATTATGCTGCCTCCACGTTACGTTATACTGCCTCCAGCTCACATTACATTATACTGCCTCCATGTTCGTTATACTGCCTCCAGCTCATTACATTAATACTGCTTCCCGTTATGTTATACTGCTTCCTGCTCACATTACATTATACTGCCTCCAGCTCACGTTACGTTATACTGCCTCCAGCTCACGTTACATTATACTGCCTCCAGCTCACGTTACGTTATACTGCCTCCAGCTCACGTTACATTATACTGCTTCCAGCTCACTTCACGTTATGCTGCCTCCAGCTCACATTACATTATACTGCCTCCAGCTCACGTTACATTATACTGCCTCCAGCTAACTTTACATTATGCTGCCTCCAGCTCACGTTACGTTATACTGCCTCCAGCTCACATTACATTATACTGCGTCCACGTTATGTTATACTGCTTCCAGCTCATGTTACGTTATACTGCCTCCAGCTCACGTTACGTTATACTGCCTCACGTTACGTTATATTGCTTCCAGCTCACGTTACGTTATACTGCCTCCAGCTCACGTTACATTATACTGCCTCCAGCTCACGTTACATTATGCTGCCTCCAGCTCACGTTACATTATACTGCCTCCACCTCACGTTACGTTATAATGCCTCCAGTCATTACATTATACTGCCTCCAGCTCACGTTACATTATACTGCCTCCAGCTCACATTACATTATGCTGCCTCCACGTTACGTTATACTGCTTCCAGCTCACGTTACACTGCCTCCAGCTCACATTACATTATACTGCTTCCAGCTCACATTACATTATACTGCCTCCAGCTCACGTTACGTTATACTGCCTCCAGCTCACTTTACATTATACTGCCTCCAGCTCACTTACACTATACTGCCTCCACGTTACGTTATACTGCCTCCAGCTCATGTTACATTATACTGCCTCCAGGTCACGTGACGTTATACTGCCTCCAGCTCACGTGACATTATACTGCCTCAGCTCACGTTGACATTATGCTGCCTCCAGCTCACGTGACATTATGCTGCCTCCAGCTCACGTGACATTATGCTGCCTCCAGCTCACGTTACATTATGCTGCCTCCAGCTCACTTTACATTATGCTGCCTCCAGCTCACATTACATTATACTGCCTCCAGCTCATGTGACGTTATACTGCCTCCACATTACATTATACTGCGTCCAGCTCACTTTACATTATGCTGCCTCCAGCTCACGTGACGTTATCGCTGCCTCCAGCTCACGTTACATTATACTGCCTCCATCTCACTTTACATTATGCTGCCTCCAGCTCACATTACATTATACTGCCTCCAGCTCATGTGACATTATACTGCCTCCACATTACATTATACTGCCTCCAGCTCATGTGCCGTTATGCTGCCTCCAGCTCACGTTACGTTATACTGCCTCAGCTCACATTACATTATACTGCCTCCACGTTACGTTATACTGCTTCCAGCTCACATTACATTATACTGCCTCCAGCTCACATTACGTTATACTGCCTCCAGCTCACATTACATTAGGCTGCCTCCAGCTCACGTGACATTATGCTGCCTCAAGCTCACGTTACGTTATACTGCCTCCACCATTACATTATACTGCCTCCAGCTCACGTGACATTATGCTGCCTCCAGCTCACGTTACATTATACTGCCTCCAGCTCACGTTACATTATACTGCTTCCAGCTCACTTCACATTATGCGCCTTCAGCTCACATTACATTATACTGCCTCCAGCTCACGTTACATTATACTGCCTCCAGCTAACTTTACATTATGCTGCCTCCAGCTCACGTTACGTTATACTGCCTCCAGCTCACATTACATTATACTGCGTCCACGTTATGTTATACTGCTTCCAGCTCATGTTACATTATACTGCCTCCAGCTCACGTTACATTATACTGCCTCCACGTTACGTTATATTGCTTCCAGCTCACGTTACATTATACTGCCTCCAGCTCACGTTACATTATACTGCCTCCAGCTCACGTTACATTATACTGCCTCCAGCTCACGTTACATTATACTGCCTCCACCTCACGTTACATTATAATGCCTCCTCATTACATTATACTTCCTCCAGCTCACGTTACATTATACTGCCTCCAGCTCACATTACATTATGCTGCCTCCAGCTCACGTGACATTATACTGCCTCCACATTACATTATACTGCCTCCACGTTTACATTATACTGCCTCCACGTTACGTTATACTGCCTCCAGCTCACTTTACATTATGCTGCCTCCAGCTCACATTACATTATACTACCTCCAGCTCACATTACATTATGCTGCCTCCAGCTCACGTTACGTTATACTGCCTCCAGCTCACTTTACATTATACTGCCTCCACATTACATTATACTGCCTCCAGCTCACGTGACATTATGCTGCCTCCAGATAACGTGACATTATACTGCCTCCACGTTACGTTATACTGCCTCCAGCTCACATTACATTATACTGCCTCCACGTTACGTTATACTGACTCCAGCTCACATTACATTATACTGCCTCCAGCTCACATTACATTATACTGCCTCCACGTTCGTTATACTGCCTCCAGCTCACATTACATTATACTGCCTCCACGTTACGTTATACTGCTTCCAGCTCACATTACATTATACTGCCTCCAGCTCACATTACATTATACTGCCTCCAGCTCACGTTACGTTATGCTGCCTCCAGCTCATGTTACGTTATACTGCCTCCAGCTCACGTTACATTATACTGCCTCCAGCTCACGTTACATTATACTGCCTCCACATTACATTATACTGCCTCCGCTCACGTTACATTATACTTCCTCCAGCTCACGTTACATTATGCTGCCTCCAGCTCACGTTACATTATGCTGCCTCCAGCTCACGTTACATTATACTGCCTCCAGCTCACGTGACATTATACTGCCTCCAGCTCACGTTACATTATACTGCCTCCAGCTCACGTGACATTATACTGCCTCCAGCTCACGTGGACATTATGCTGCCTCCAGCTCACGTGACATTATACTGCCTCCAGCTCACTTTACATTATACTGCCTCCATCTCACATTACATTATGCTGCCTCCAGCTCACGTGACATTATACTGCCTCCAGCTCACGTTGACGTTATGCTGCCTCCAGCTCACGTGACGTTATGCTGCCTCCAGCTCACGTTGACGTTATACTGCCTCCAGCTCACATTACATTATCGCTGTCTCCAGCTCACGGACATTATACTGCCTCCAGCTCACGTGACGTTATACTGCCTCCAGCTCACGAGACGTTATACTGCCTCCAGCTCACGTGACATTATGCTGCCTCCAGCTCACGTGACGTTATACTGCCTCCAGCTCACGTTACATTATACTGCCTCCATCGCACATTACATTATGCTGCCTCCAGCTCACGTGACGTTATACTGCCTCCAGCTCACGTGACGTTATGCTGCCTCCAGCTCACGTGACGTTATGCTGCCTCCAGCTCACGTTGACGTTATACTGCCTCCAGCTCACATTACATTATCCTGCCTCCAGCTCACGATACATTATACTGCCTCCAGCTCACGAGACATTATACTGCCTCCAGCTCACGAGACATTATACTGCCTCCAGCTCACGTGACATTATGCTGCCTCCAGCTCACGTTGACATTATACTGCCTCCAGCTCACATTACATTATACTGCCTCCAGCTCACATTTACATTATGCTGCCTCCAGCTCACGTTACGTTATACTGCCTCCAGCTCACGTTACATTATACTGCCTCCACGTTACGTTATACTGCCTCCAGCTCACATTACATTATACTGCCTCCAGATCACGTTACATTATACTGCCTCCAGCTCACATTACATTAGGCTGCCTCCAGCTCACGTTACATTATACTGCCTACAGCTCACGTTGGCATTTTACTGCCTCCAGCTCACATTACGTTATACTGCCTCCGTTACGTTATACTGCTTCCTGCTCACATTACGTTATACTGCCTCCAGCTCACATTACATTATACTGCCTCCAGCTCACATTACATTATACTGCCTCCAGCTCACATTACATTATACTGCCTCCAGCTCACGTTGACATTATACTGCCTCCAGCTCACATTACATTATAATGCCTCCAGCTCACTTTACATTATGCTGCCTCCAGCTCACATTACGTTATACTGCCTCCAGCTCATGTGACGTTATACTGCCTCCACTTACATTATACTGCCTCCAGCTCACTTTACATTATGCTGCCTCCAGCTCACGTTACGTTATGCTGCCTCCAGCTCACGTTACGTTATACTGCCTCCATCTCACTTTACGTTATGCTGCCTCCAGCTCAATTACATTATACTGCCTCCAGCTCACGTGACGTTATACTGCCTCCACGTTACATTATACTGCCTCCAGCTCACTTTACGTTATGCTGCCTCCAGCTCACATTACATTATACTGCCTCCAGCTCACATTACATTATGCTGCCTCCAGCTCACGTTACGTTATACTGCCTCCAGCTCACATTACATTATACTGCCTCCACGTTACGTTATACTGCCTCCAGCTCACATTACATTATACTGCGCTCCAGATCACATTACATTATACTGCCTCCAGCTCACATTACATTAGGCTGCCTCCAGCTCACGTTACATTTACTGCCTACAGCTCACGTTGGCATTTTACTGCCTCCAGCTCACATTACATTATACTGCCTCGCTCACGTTACGTTATACTGCTTTCCTGCTCACGTTACATTATACTGCCTCCAGCTCACGTTACATTATCTGCCTCCAGCTCACATTACATTATTCTGCCTCCAGCTCACATTACATTATACTGCCTCCAGCTCACGTTACATTATACTGCCTCCAGCTCACGTTACATTATACTGCCTCCAGCTCACGTTACATTATACTGCCTCCAGCTCACGTTACATTATACTGCCTCCAGCTCACGTGACATTATACTGCCTCCAGCTCACGTTACATTATACTGCCTCCAGCTCACTTTACGTTATGCTGCCTCCAGCTCACGTTACATTATACTGCCTCCAGCTCACGTGACATTATACTGCCTTCCACTTACATTATACTGCCTCCAGCTCACTTTACATTATGCTGCCTCCAGCTCACGTGACATTATGCTGCCTCCAGCTCACGTTACATTATACTGCCTCCAGCTCACTTTACATTATGCTGCCTCCAGCTCACATTACATTATACTGCCTCAGCTCATGTGACATTATACTGCCTCCACATTACATTATACTGCCTCCAGCTCATGTGCCATTATGCTGCCTCCAGCTCACGTTACATTATACTGCCTCCAGCTCACTTTACATTATGCTGCCTCCACGTTACGTTATACTGCCTCAGCTCACTTACGTTATACTGCCTCCACTCGTTACGTTATACTGCCTCCAGCTCACATTACATTATACTGCCTCCACGTTATGTTATACTGCTTCCAGCTCACATTACATTATACTGCCTCCAGCTCATTACATTATACTGCCTCCAGCTCACGTTACATTATACTGCCTCCAGCTCACGTTACATTATACTGCCTCCAGCTCACGTTACATTATACTGCCTCCAGCTCACATTACATTATACTGCCTCCAGCTCACTTTACGTTATGCTGCCTCCAGCTCACGTTACATTATACTGCCTCCAGCTCTGTGACGTTATACTGCCTCCACGTTACGTTATACTGCCTCCAGCTCACTTTACATTATGCTGCCTCTCAGCTCACGTGACGTTATGCTGCCTCCAGCTCACGTTACATTATACTGCCTCCAGCTCACTTTACGTTATGCTGCCTCCAGCTCACGTTACATTATACTGCCTCCAGCTCATGTGACGTTATACTGCCTCCACATTACATTATACTGCCTCCAGCTCATGTGACGTTATGCTCTCCAGCTCACGTTACGTTATACTGCCTCCAGCTCACTTTACATTATGCTGCCTCCACGTTACGTTATACTGCCTCCAGCTCACGTTACATTATACTGCCTCCATGTTACGTTATACTGCCTCCAGCTCACATTACATTATACTGCTTCCGTTACGTTATACTGCTTCCAGCTCACGTTACATTATACTGCCTCCAGCTCACGTTACATTATACTGCCTCCAGCTCACGTTACATTATACTGCCTCCAGCTCACGTTACATTATACTGCCTCCAGCTCACGTTACATTATACTGCTTCCAGCTCACTTCACGTTATGCTGCCTCCAGCTCACATTACATTATACTGCCTCCAGCTCACGTTACATTATACTGCCTCCAGCTCACTTTTACATTATGCTGCCTCCAGCTCACGTTACGTTATACTGCCTCCAGCTCACATTACATTATACTGCGGCGCCCACGTTATGTTATACTGCTTCCAGCTCATGTTACATTATACTGCCTCCAGCTCACGTTACATTATACTGCCTCACGTTACGTTATATTGCTTCCATCTCACATTACATTATACTGCCTCCAGCTCACGTTACATTATACTGCCTCCAGCTCACGTTACATTATACTGCCTCCAGCTCACGTTACATTATACTGCCTCCAGCTCACGTTAGCATTATAATGCCTCCTCATTACATTATACTTCCTCCAGCTCACGTTACGTTATACTGCCTCCAGCTCACATTACATTATGCTGCCTCCAGCTCACGTTACATTATACTGCCTCCACATTACATTATACTGCCTCCACGTTACATTATCACTGCCTCCACGTTTACGTTATACTGCCTCCAGCTCGCACTTTACATTATACTGCCTCCAGCTCACTTTACGTTATACTGCCTCCACATTACATTATACTGCCTCCAGCTCACGTGACGTTATGCTGCCTCCAGATAACGTTACATTATACTGCCTCCACATTACATTATACTGCCTCCAGCTCATGTGCCATTATGCTGCCTCCAGCTCACGTTACATTATACTGCCTCCAGCTCACGTTACGTTATACTGCCTCCAGCTCACGTTACGTTATACTGCTTCCAGCTCACGTTACGTTATACTGCCTCCAGCTCACTTTACATTATACTGCCTCCAGCTCACGTGACATTAGGCTGCCTCCAGCTCACGTTACATTATACTGCCTCCAGCTCACGTGACATTATGCTGCCTCCAGCACACGTGACATTATGCTGCCTCCACGTTACGTTATACTGCCTCCAGCTCACGTTACATTATACTGCCTCCAGCTCACGTTAGCATTATACTGCCTCCAGCTCACATTACGTTATACTGCCTCCAGCTCACATTACATTATACTGCCTCCAGCTCACGTTACGTTATACTGCCTCCAGCTCACGTTACATTATACTGCCTCCAGCTCAGTTACATTATACTGCCTCCAGCTCACGTTACATTATACTGCCTCCAGCTCACGTTACGTTATACTGCCTCCAGCTCACTTTACATTATGCTGCCTCCAGCTCACGTTACGTTATACTGCCTCCAGCTCACATTACATTATACTACTCATCGTTACGTTATACTGCTTCCAGCTCATGTTACATTATACTGCCTCCAGCTCACGTTACATTATACTGCCTCCACGTTACGTTATACTGCTTCCAGCTCACATTTACATTATACTGCCTCCAGCTCACGTTACGTTATACTGCCTCCAGCTCACGTTACATTATACTGCCTCCAGCTCACGTTACATTATACTGCCTCCAGCTCACGTTACATTATACGCCTCCTCATTACATTATACTGCCTCCAGCTCACGTTACATTATACTGCCTCCAGCTCACGTTACATTATGCTGCCTCCAGCTCACGTGACATTATACTGCCTCCATCACGTTTACATTATACTGCCTCCACGCCTCCACCGTTACGTTATACTGCCTCCAGCTCACGTTACATTATACTGCCTCCAGCTCACATTACGTTATACTACCTCCAGCTCACGTTACGTTATGCTGCCTCCAGCTCACGTTACGTTATACTGCCTCCAGCTCACGTTACATTATACTGCCTCCACTTACGTTATACTGACTCCAGCTCACTTACATTATACTGCCTCTCTCACGTTACGTTATACTGCCTCCAGCTCACGTTACATTATACTGCCTCCAGCTCACGTTACGTTATACTGCTTCTCCAGCTCACGTTACATTATACTGCCTCCAGCTCACGCGACATTTTGCTGCCTCAGCTCACGTGACGTTATGCTGCCTCCAGCTCACGTTACTTATACTGCCTCCAGCTCACGTGGACATTATGCTGCCTCCAGCTCACGTGACATTATGCTGCCTCCAGCTCACGTTACGTTATACTGCCTCCAGCTCACGTTACGTTATACTGCCTCCAGCTCACGTTACGTTATGCGCCTCCAGCTCACGTTACATTATGCTGCCTCCAGCTCACGTTACGTTATACTGCCTCCAGCTCACGTTACATTATACTCGCCTCAACATTACATTATACTGCCTCGTCATTTACATTATACTGCCTCCACTCACGTTACATTATGCTGCCTCCAGCTCATGTTACATTATACTGCCTCCAGCTCACGTTACATTATACTGCCTCCAGCTCACGTTACATTATACTGCCTCCAGCTCACGTGACATTATGCTGCCTCCAGCTCACGTGACATTATACTTCCTCCACCTCCAGTTACATTATGCTGCCTCCAGCTCAGTGACATTATGCTGCCTCCAGCTCACGTGACATTATGCTGCCTCCAGCTCACGTTACGTTATACTGCCTTCCAGCTCACGTTACGTTATACTGCCTCCAGCTCACGTTACGTTATACTGCCTCCAGCTCACGTTACGTTATACTGCCTCCAGCTCACGTTAGCATTATGCTGCCTCCAGCTCACGTTACATTATACTGCCTCCACGTTACGTTATACTGCCTCCAGCTCACGTTACATTATACTGCCTCCAGCCGTTACGTTATACTGCTTCCAGCTCACATTACATTATACTGCCTACAGCTCACATTACATTATACTGCCTCCAGCCTCACGTTTACATTATACTGCCTCCAGCTCACGTTACGCTATACTGCCTCAGCTCACGTTACATTATACTGCCTCCACGTTACGTTATACTCGCCTCTAACGCCTCCAGCTCACGTTACATTATACTGCCTCACGTTACATTATACTGCCTCCAGCTCACGTGAGCATTTTGCTGCTCTCCAGCTCACGTGACATTGTGCTGCCTCCAGCTCACGTGACATTATACTGCCTCCAGCTCACGTGACATTATGCTGCCTCCACCTCACGTGACATTATACTGCCTCCACCTCACGTGACATTATACTGCCTCCAGCTCACGTGACATTATGCTGCCTCCAGCTCACGTGACGTTATGCTGCCTCCAGCTCACGTTACATTATGGCCTCCAGCTCACGTGACATTATGCTGCCTCCAGCTCACGTTACGTTATACTGCCTCCAGCTCACGTTACGTTATACTGCCTCCAGCTCACGTTACGTTATACTGCCTCCAGCTCACGTTACGTTATGCTGCCTCCAGCTCACGTTACATTTTACTGCCTCCAGCTCACGTTACATTATGCTGCTCTCCAGCTCACGTTACGTTATACTGCCTCCACGTTACGTTATACTGCCTCCAGCTCACATTACATTATACTGCCTCCACGTTACGTTATACTCGCCTCCAGCTCACATTACATTATACTGCCTCCACGTTACGTTATACTGCTTCCAGCTCATTACATTATACTGCCTCCAGCTCACTTACGTTATACTGCTTCCAGCTCACGTTACATTATACTGCCTCCAGCTCACGTTACATTATACTGCCTCAGCTCACGTTACATTATACTGCCTCCAGCTCACATTACACTATACTGCCTCCACGTTACGTTATACTGCCTCCAGCTCATGTTACATTATACTGCCTCCAGCTCACGTGACATTATACTGCCTCCAGCTCACGTACATTATACTGCCTCCAGCTCACGTGCGTTATACTGCCTCCAGCTCACGTTGAGCATTATGCTGCCTCCAGCTCACGTTACGTTATACTGCCTCCAGCTCACTTTACGTTATGCTGCCTCCAACTCACATTACATTATACTGCCTCAGCTCAGGCTTTCCACATTACTTATACGCCTCCAGCTCACTTTATTATGCTGCCTCCAGCTCACGTGCGTTATGCCCTCCAGCTCACGTTACGTTATACTGCCTCCAGCTCACTTACGTTATGCTGCCTCCAGCGTCACGTTACATTATACTGCCTCCAGCTC
>NW_025550243.1:0-5938 GCF_905237065.1 Salmo salar | reverse complement strand
CTCTGAACCCCCTGACATGGAGTCCACCTGGTGTTTGTCCACAGAGCCGGCACACAGCATGCTGTGGTGATGATTGGGGACATGTTGTGGCAGTATTCTGCAGAGTTACACTTCCCTCCTGTCGATCCGCGGGTGACAATGTTGTTCAGACGTCAGACATGGTTTTAGCATTGTGCTCGGTGGCTCCCCATCAGACACTGAGCAGTTGGTCCCTGCTTGGGCGTCTGCCACAGGACAGGTAACGCTAGGGGTTCCACCGCCTTAGTCGGCTTTACTTTCTTATCCAACTGGAAAGAAGAAGAAGACGGTTGTGCAATTCTCCTTCAACTGTCTCTAGAATTAATGAATGAAAAGCTACACCACGGTAGTGACTACCTTCAGCAGCATGATATGGGTGACTTTGAATTCGGGGTCATAACAGGGATGAGGGATTCACCTTTAACCTTACGGACCTGTCTAGTCTCCTTCTCCTCCTGTTTGATGGAGTGGACCCTAAAACACCTTGTTGATGCTTCAGACAGAAACACAACCTTCTGTTAGATCAGCTGAAGACGCACCCAACAACTACAATACACAATCTCAGAAGCACCATACAATCAACATTTTGAGGCGGATTTGCTAAGCAAGCCATTACAGTGACAGCATCTGTACATGACAACAACACTGATATTACTTTAGTGCAGTGGGCTGCAGTGGACCCATTGCTGGTGGATCAGAGTTCCTCCACTTTTGTTTCTTTGTTGTCCTCCAGTAAGAGCCATGTAGGAGTAAGGGTGAGGCGTCACCTCCTTTCCACCAATGATGATCTCTGCACAGTCACCTAGGAGCAGACAAACACCAACTGTAATTCATTAGAGAAATAATAATATATATTTGTTGGATAACATAAACACACACACACACCCCTACCTGAGTGCAGATATAGTTGGATCATGGTAGAGTTCCAAAACTGGCTGCTGTAGAGAGGATCATGGTTATTTAACTCTGGTGTAACCTCTGTAATTTCAGAGTCTATTGTGCTGCTTGATGCTCTCTGATCTCTCTCTTTATACTTATTATAGTGATGTGGTCTGATGTTCACCTCAAAGTGAAACACCACCATATACACACACCACACCACACACACACACACACTTTACTTAAATATCACCATTCATCTTAATCACAATTTCTTTAAAAACAAGATACTAATGTTAAAACAAGATACAATGACAAAACAAATGATAAAAGGAAAACAGATATATATTGCCAGTATTATTAGAGGCTTTACACAATACCCTCGATCCACAAAATACTTTACTGTCTAGTTTAGTTTCTAGAATAGAAGTACATGGATTTACACTGTTAGCCCACTCCCAGTCTGTTAAAAAAAATAATCTTTTCACCCGAATTCGGGTCGTCAAAATCCCCCTTCTATCTACGCTGATCCTCTTTTCATTTTCCTTTGGTTTTGTCTTGTCTTCCATCACACCTGGTTCCATCCCATTCATTACATTTGTGTATTCACCCTCTGGTCCACCCTCATTTTTCTATTGTTTATTTGTAAGTTATGTGCAAGATATGTTCTGGTGTGCGACGGGTTTCACACCACTTGTATTATTTTGTATATTTTGGTTTTCTATATGCCTTATTAATCATCGTATCCATTCATCTCTTCCCGCCTACTTCCTCCCCCCAGCACCCTGTCAGGTATGCACTACTTCCCCTATGATCCTGTCAAAAACAGTGCACTACCTCCCTATAACCCTGGTCAAAAAAGTAATTGCACTACTTCCCTATGGACCCTAGGGTCCAAAAGTAGTGCACTACTTCTCTCTCAACCCTGGTCAGAAGTAGTCACTACTTCCCTAGTTCTGGTCAGAAGTAGTTCACTACTTCCCTTGATTCTGGTCAAAAGTAATTGCACAACTTCCCTATGATCCTGGTCAAAAATAGTGCAATACTTCCCTGTGACCATGTCAAATCTATCACTATGTAGGGGGTGGTCCATTTATGAAGACTATGTTTAGTGAATTATAAAATACATACTTTATTAATAAAATCACGTACATTTATTGTCTTAGACAGACAGGTAGGAACACTGTTTCCATACCAAGCATTAATATCATGCTACTACAATGTGTGTGGTCTATAATGTTTTACGTTCTTCGTTAATAATAAGGTCAGCATACCTATTTTTCAATGAGACATGTCAAAAGCAGCAGCTTAAATATTTAATCATTCTAAATCTCATAATAACTAAAAAAAAGCCTGCATTTATATTTATACAGGTTTGTCGCAATAAATCAACTGTAACTATCAATACTAATAACACATTCTGTCCAACAGCTTGTATTCATGTTCTGCATTTAACTTTATACTATCAAGAAAAGCTGGTAGAGTTGTCAATAGCTGCTATTCTTTATCTAGACCAGTTCTAGTCAGATGCCAGAGCAACACTGCATTATTCAGTAAGGAGCTCCGCACTATCTAGACCAGTTCTGAATCAGGGATGCCAGACCTCATTATTCGCTCACACTATCTAGACCAGTTCTAATCGATGCCAACCATTATTAGTAAGGAGCTCCCTATCTAGACCAGTTTCTGAATCAGGATGCCAAAGCAACACTGCATTATTCAGTAAGGAGCTCCACTGATCTGGAAACCAGTTCTAATCAGTCTATAAGCATGCATTCCTCAGTAGGCTATATACATCTCTATATATCCACTATATACATCACATATACACCACTATATCACCACTATATACATCCTATATACACCCTTACCCTATTACACCCCTATATATACCACTATATCCATTACTATATACACCCTATATACACCCTTATACATCTCCTATATACACCACACTATATACACCACTATATACACCCACTATATCCATTACTATACTTCACTATACACCACTATATACATCACTACTATCCACATCACTATATCCATCACTATATACATCACGATACAACCACTATATTCACCACTATATACATATCTATATACATCATAACAACTGTAACAGTGATTAATAAATAAATGTCCATTGGGTGAAGCCAAGAGTAAAGGAACTGTTGAGGGGTGAGGGGAATGATCGTAGAGGGACTAGCATGGCCATTGGGGGCGGTCTATGTGACCTTACCAACATACATCTGCCTGGTTATACATTACCGGCAAGGATACTGACAGCTTCTGGTAAACCTCTTGTATCTATAAGCAACAGTTTCATATCTAAGGAAGTCTCGAGCTATTGCTCGCCCAAGACAAAATCTCTCATGATAAGCTGTAACCCTACCTACCGAGAGAGTTCTCATCTGTATTCTTTGTAGCTATTTACATACCACCACAGTCAGAGTCTGGCACTAAACAGCATTAAATGAAACACGCTCACCCGGGCGGCTCTCCTAGTAGCCCGGGACTTTAATGCAGGTGAAACTTCGGTCCATTTTATCAACTTTCTATCGGCATATGTTAAATGTTAAATGTGTTTACCACCTCTACTCCACACAGAGGCGCACACAAAGCTCTCCTCAAGCTCTCCATTTGGCAAATCGCAATAATTCTATCCTTCTGATTGCTGCTTACAAGCAACAAATAAAGCAGGAAACACCAGTACCAGATCAATAAAAAGTGGTCAGGAAGAGTGAGCAGATGCTAAACTACAGGACTGTTTCGCTAGCTCAGACTGAACATGTTCGGGATTCCTCCGATGGCATTGAGGTGTCAACCACATCAGTCATTGGCTTCATCAACAAGTGCATCGATGACGTCGTCCCTACGTACTAGTCAGGATCCGTATGCACACACTGTGTGATCATAACCAATTCCCATAACACTGGGCAGAGTGAGGTGTGAGGCACTCAGTGAACACCAAGTCTATCAGTGATTGTAAACTAAACCTCCACCACACTCCCCGGCCCCTATCTCGCTAGTTTCCTCTCACACAGTGGTTCACTAACTCACTAACTACCCTGAAACACTGAGTCAGCATAACTGCCTGCCTGTATTGTGCAGCTCTCTACATCTGTAGCTGACAGGCTGTCAGTAAACTAACCCACAGACACAGTCAGGCTTTTCCTTCTGGCTCTATCTTGCATCTGCAAACACCACTGGTTTTCTTCAGATGTATGTCCACACTAACAGAGAGTGTGTCCCAAATAACACCCAATCCATATGGGCCCTGGTCAAGTAATGCACACAGGAATTGATTGCCGTTTGTAGCTTCCTCTTTGACTTCCTGTTCCCCAGCATGCTTTAACACAAACGCTGCTGTTTTACTGAACGAGTTATCTGTATTACCTAAACATCGTCACTATCAATCGCTTTTCACTGATGAAATGCCAAAGCACACAACACATCCATGAAACAAGCACGCTACTGTGTCATTCAAAGTTGGTTTAATTATCTCAGCGTTTTATTCCTTTTTTTACCTTTTAATTTAACAGGTAGGTCAATGAAAACCAAATTCTTATTTACAACCACGGCCTGAAGAAGTGTGTCTCAACTTCACTAGCTAGCATCTCTGGCACTTGGTTGCAGGATGGGTTAGTGCCACTAGTTCAAGAAATGGCTACATGATGAAATATGCTTTGATGCAACTCACCACAACCCCCATACGGTGAAACCACAGGGTTCATGACAAACCATACTGTCATTGTGATGAGATCTGGGGATAAAACTAAAACTGTCCCATTTCTCAGAAACTACATGGATGGATTGTAATGTATGAACAGATGTCGTTCAAATCAAATCAAATTGTATTAGTCACATGCCGAATACAGCGGGTGTAGACCTTACAGTGAAATCTGAATACAACAGGTGCTTACTTACACTAACCAACATACGTTTAAAAAACAGATAAGAATAAGAGATAAAAGTAACAAGTAATTAAAGAGCAGCAGTAAAATAACAGTAAGCAGACTATATACAGAGTGGGTACCAATACAGAGTCAATGTCCGGTGGCACGGTTATTTGTGTCGTATGTGCATATGGGTAGAGTTATTAAAGTGACTACGCATAGATGACAACAGAGAGAGTAGCAATGGTGTAATGAGGTGGTGAGAGGCACTGCAAATAGTCTGGAAAGCCATTTGACTAGATGTTCAGGTTCTTATGGCTTGGGGGTAGAAGCTGTTTAGAAGCTTCTTGGACCTAACTTGGCACTCCGGTACAGCTTGCCGTGCGTAGCAGAGAGAACAGTCTATGACTAGGGTGGCTGGAGTCATTATTTTTAAGACCTTCCTCTGACACCGCCTGGTATGGGGGTCCTGGATGGCAGAAAGCTTGATTTAATACTCTTTGTGAGTGCCCCCAAAGTCGGAGAGCCGAGCAGTTGCCATACCAGGCAGTGATGCAGTGGTCAGGATGCTCGATGGTGCAGTTGTAGAACCTTTTAGGATCTGAGACCCATACCCAAATCTTTTCAGTCTCCTGAGGGGAATAGGTTTTGTAAATTGCCCTCTTCACACGACTGTCTTGGTGTGCTTGGACCATGTTAGTTTGTTGGTGATGTGGACGCAAGAACTTGAAGCTCTCAACCTGCTCCACTGCAGCCCACGTCGATGAGAATGGGGTCGTGCTCAGTCCTCTTTTTCCTGTAGTCCACAATCATCTCCTTTGTCTTGATCACATTGAGGGAGGTTGTTTGTCCGCTGCACCGGTCCAGGTCTCTAACCTCCTCCCTATAGGCTGTCTCATAATTGTATCGGTGATCAGTCCCAGGGTCGGTAGCTGTTTAGGCAGATTGCCTTAGTGTTCTTGGGCACAGGGACTATGAGTGGTCTGTTTAAAACATGTTGTTAATTACAGACTTGACAGGGAGCTGTTGAAAATGTCAGTGAAGACACTTGCCAGTTGGTCAGCGGCTGACGCGGTACATGTCCTGATAATTCATCTGGCCCTACGGCCTTGTGAACATTACCTGTTTAAAGGTCTTACTCA